>NC_137221.1:17321139-17518639 GCF_949987685.1 Ammodytes marinus
AAATGCACATACACACAATGCTAAATCCCCAATGAATAATCATCAGGGTAGAGACACACATACAATTCCTGCTTTGGACTATGGAGAAAATCAGGCCCCCGTCACAGTGGATCAATAGATATTGCACAGCTATACTACAACTTTAATATTGTAATCACTTTCTTGGGCTGCGGAGCTCGGTGAACAAACTGTACCGGGGTCCTTTTTATAATCTGCGAGCCATTACTCTGTGTGCACTAGCTTATAGGACTGAGGGAGAATTATGCAGGTCCCATGACTAAGATATTGCAGCGTCTGTTTTTTATTTCTACTTGTTTTTCTCCTTTCCTGTTCTCTCCTCCTCCTGCTGTTGCTTTTGGCCCCGGCATACTGCAAGCAGCCACATGTGATAAAAAGGGGAAAAAAAAACCAAAAAAAACACAAAAAAACAAGAGGTGACAGGACACAAGGATGCTAACGGATTTTAAGTGTACCTAGGTCTTTAGGGCTTACCTTTCTCTCCTCAGAGTGTTGAGGGGCAGGGGGGTGGGGGTGCACCGGTAAGCGGCAGAGTGCGAGCGTCAGGTGGGTCTCTTCTTCTACCTCCCGCCTTGCTTCAGCCACGCGTGTCTCCCATGGGATGCAATGGCATCAGATATTCAATGAACATGCAGCCAAAAAAATAATAAGAGTTGTGTCCTCCCGGGCAAACAGCTTGCACCCCGAATTGGTCCAGTGCTGCTCAACAAGAGCCCGAAAAAAACAAAAACAACAACTACCAAGAAGTGCAGTTAAAAATAAGGTTTTTTTCTTTTTCAACTTCAGGTGGAGCAAACTTTCATTTCTCTGCCTCCAGCGAAAAACAAGAAAAGTCCATCCATGTGCTTTTTGGCAGGAGATGGAGAAAAGTGAGAGAAGAATGAAGAAGAAAAAAAAATCCTCTCTCCTGTGCCGTCTCTTCAAGCTGTCCAAACGCAGGTCTGAGGAGCACCTTCCCAATTCTCTGCACTCTCGCTCTCCGGGGCGGAAAGTAGGAGGGAAGGAGCAAGAGAGAGGGGAGCGGGGACAGGGAGAGAGGGAGAGAGAGAGGGAGTAACAGTGGAGTGAGACTCAAGTCAGTCAAGTCAAGTCAGTCAGGCTGTCAGCAGGCAAGGCAGTGTATGTTGAACTGAACAGCTGTGGGTTCCAAGCAGGGCTGAGCTCTCCCAACTCCCAGGACTTATAACCAAAGGGGCCGTGCACCTCGCTGCTCCAATCTCCCTGGCTCACTCGGCGATCCCTCTCCCAACTGGCTTATTTTGGGGGGAAAGACAGACAGGATTGTTCATTTGGTTAAACCCCTTTCATACAAAAAAGCAAGTGTCTAGAGTGCTGGCTGCACTATAGGGGAAGGAGGGGAGTGAGCAGGATGGGGTGGGGTAGCAGCCGCGCAACAGAGAGAGAGAGAGAGAGAGGGGTGGGGTGAGGGAACGAAAAAAGAGACGAGAAGAGTGGGGAATTCGAAAGGCGTCTCTAGCTCGTTGCTCTACCTCCCTCCCATCTTCCTCTCTTTCCCGGACCCACCTTCCAAAATAATCACCTTGCCCTTTATCCTTTATCCTTTTGCTTTGAACATGCTCGAAAAACACGCGATTCATATCAGAAAATCAAGCCCAACCTGTATACATTGGCATGGAACACCTCAGAGATTTTAATCCCAAAGTCTCTCGCACAAACACTCCTTCTCTTCGGCGATCTCGTATAGCGCCAATGGCCGATTAATAATCTCTACGCATGACATAACACTGGATAAGTGTAATACAGAAAGGGGGCATTGTGTTGTCGTCTAAAACCTGCTGCTGTTTTGTGTATAATCGCTACATGATAGCACTCTCTTGGGGTTAATCACCAAAGCACAGCACTAAATGACATCGGTTCACATTTCCGCTGCTACAGTCCGGCTATTCATTGTTACAAGGTATATTAACATGTATCGAACAGACGTTGAATTTAAAACGTGCCAAGCATTTTCCACAACATGGTTACGTGGAAATCATGCTTTGGATGTAAGCTAACGACCTGGATGAACTACAGCCGTTCCTTATCATTCAGCAGGTAACACAACGAACAGACGTTGACTTAGACCAGTACAGGCTTAGCATTCAGTGTTTAATTGGCACAGTGTTAGCTGGCCCTGTGCTATGGTAGTGGACCTTGAAGAGAATGCTGCTGAGTGCTTGTGATTGGACGAGCCAGAGGAAAGCTGGCCTAGCCTTTTTCCTGAAAGGCCGACTGGGACTACGCCATTGGCTGTGTTAGAGATCAGATAGAGACTGGGATTCAAAGTGAATCTTGAAACGATACAGCGCGAGGGGGGAGAGAGAGAGAGAGGGAGGGGGAGAAAGAATGGAGATGAGGCTGTGTTCAACATTTGTTGAAGATTTTTGTGGTTTTTGTTCATCACCGCGTCGTGCCAGTTGGGATTTCTTTATTAAAAGGCCTGTCATTTCGGCAGCATCCGATGATTCATCACTTCAATCACTGTATAAATTCCATTGAGTTATCAAAAGCTGGCAGTTCAGCTGCACTCCTCTCATTCATGTTTTTCCTTATAAAGAGTAATAAACGTCCTCCAGACTGTGTAATCTACCAACCATTAGACTCAAAGCCAGGCTGAACACAGCCTTTCTTTAGCATGAGAACTTCCCTACAAGGCCGAATTTGATTAATGTTTTATATTGAATGGGACCCGCTATTTGAAGAGTGTCATTAAGCCTTAATTTGCGTAGCAGATGTGGCCAAACTTGTTTATTTTGATTTCTTTTTTTGGAAAACCCCATCAATATCAAGATAGCAAAGTGATTAAACATTCAATGGAGGAACCGATTTAAGTTCTTTCTAGAGACGTCTGTACTGTAACTGAAGGACGGTCATAAACTGGCCAATTGTTGATTGTGCCATTTAAGAGTCAAAAGAGAAGTATTCTGTTCATAGGTTGAGCCGGCTAAATTGAATAATCGCTTAAAAATAAGCAATTGGCGTCATGTCTGTGAAAGAGCCATGGTGCAGTCAAAGTTGACTGAATGGGTCTGTGAAACATAGAAAGGGTGGAGTGACCAGATGCCCAGCAATGATGTCATCAATAGGAGCCCTGTGTGGTAGTCAGGCCTGCCATTCATTCGCCCCCCTAGGTGTGTGTTACTGCGTGAGCGTGCATGTGTGTTTTGCCGATCACACCCTACCACAAAAGCAATAGCTTTCTGTTGCTCAATGAGGCAAATAATTGGTCGGAGGAGAAAAGCCCCCCGCCTCTCCCATGTCATGGCTATGCTACAGTTCCACTGAAGAATTCTGACTCCGGCTCCTTGAAAAATCTCAGCTCGCCCTATGATACGGTCACACAACGCACTATCCATTCTTAATCATACCCTTTGGTCAGCACACAATCCCCAAACCATTCACTCGGTACACAAGTCCACTCCCACTCGCTTGCTTTTACAAGGTGAAACATTCCCGAGAAGACGGAAAAAACACCTGGTCGTCATACATTTCTGTCTTTCTTTTTCTTTCTTTCAACTCCACTTTCCCCCCTCCACTCAATTCCATTAGTAAGAGCAAAAACAAACAGTGGCCGTTAACCGACTGGAAAACCATTGCATTGCATCACACAGACCCCACTTTGCTCTTGATGTTCGTCAAAAGCCCAAAAATAAGCCACGGAGGGTAGGTTGGCGTCAACGATACACTCCACCCTACACCACACCCAGCGTCACCAGACATAGGCCCACTATGTGTAAACGTATGGGGGTCTGTTCTACTCAAAAGGTGGTGTGTTTTTCGGGTGGGGACAGTTTGTTTGGGGGTGCATTGAGCGAGTTTGTTCCTTGAGCGGGTTTTGTGAATGGTCGGAGTGTGTCGAAGGGCGGAGTTGTTTGTGTTTGTGAACCTGATTTGAATTGACTTTTGAGTTGTGATATGACCTTGTTTATTCTAGTTAATGGTCACTCTGACTAAAGTCTTGTATGGTGGTAATTAAGACGATAACTTACGCTAATATGTTTTTGACAGCGTTTTAATCTCATTACTCTGATGCACAGAAACCCCTTTAAAAGCAGTCACTTTCCAATGCTGAGTTCAATGTTTGCACACACACACACACACACACACACACACACACACACACACACACACACACACACACACACACACACACACACACACACAATCTAATCTAATGCACTTCCTTCACTTGATATCCAGTAACAGAGGTCAGAGGTGAAGGTTCACACAAGGACAGCAGAGGACAGGTGTTCCTCTCTTCCATCTCTCACTCTCTTCTCCGCTGCTTAATATTCCCTCTTTTCTCCTCGCTATCAGCCTCCCTTTATCCCCCGGGCGACGATTCAAAAGGGCCGTTTTCTCTCAGGTGATGTGGTCCACCTTTGTCTGCTCTAACCTTACAAAGGAATGCCTGGCATTCACCAGGCTGTGCCTACGCAGGGCCGTTAAGGAGAGCAACAAAAAATAAAAAGTGCGGGAAGAAGGGAAAAGGCCAAAGGAAAATGAATTTAGAGAGATAAATAGTGAAGGAACAGGAAAGAAGGGATGAAAATTAAAGGAGAGTTCCAAATCACATACCCTTTCCTTTTGCGATTTAACAGCTGAAAAAGTATTTAGTTAGCATGCAGTAGGCATACATTTTGGACATACAGTAGTTGTACTTACTTATTTCATCATAACATTGTGTCTTGCTTATGTATCAGTTGCATTGCTGGTTGTTTACACTTGAAGGCTGCGTCGACGTGACGTCAATTCCGGTGGGCAGTGGATTGTGGGTAAGAATCGGGCAAAAAAGCATTCTAATTTCCCCACGTTAAAGCATGTTGCATCCGACTACAAGAATTGGGACATCCTTAATCTTTTTCTACCACATTAGATAGCAGGGAAGTAGGGTATCGGAAAGCAGGGAGAGTTTGAAAAAGGGGGAAGGAAGTGAAGAGGACAGTCAGAGAAGGGGGGGGGGGGGCGGACATTAGAAGAAGGCAGCAGGCAGAGAAGAGACAAGAATGGAAGGTGACAAACTAGAGGGAGAGGGGAGTTTTGGTCTTTTCACACGCTGTGGATAAAACTTGAGGCCTCTGAAATTGATATAAATTTCAACAGAAATTCCTGCGAGATGGGCTTGGGGCTCTGCCATAGCCTTCGGCTGGCACAGGGCAGGAGAGTGTGGGTGGGATGATGGGAGGGCCCGGGGAGGGGAGAGGAGGGGAGGGGAGGGGAGGGGAGGGGAGGATGAGTAAGATTGATGAGGGAGGGACAGAGCAGGTAGAGGAGGAGATATTTTTGGCCGGACTCCCTCTTAGGCCAACCTGGCGCATATTGTTGCAGAGCTCAGTTTCTCCCCAGGTAATCATTTGACACTGATAAAAGGGGGAAGTGGGAAGCGGTAAGGGGTTGGGGGGGTGGAGGGACAGTGGAGAGAAAAAGGATGGCAGTGTTTCCACCCTGGGAAAAAAGCTTCTCTCCGGAGAGATTAGAGGACAGCCGGGGTAATTCTTCCGTCTGTTGGACCGGGAAAGGGAAGATTGGAGTAAAAAGAGAGCGGAAGAAAAAAGGAGAGAGAGAGAACGATGAGGAGTTGCAGGAAAGAATAACAGGAGGACCGTTGTGCATTTTGAAATATGTTAGCAGAGTAATTACCTCCACTTTCTTCACACAAACACACACATACACACACATGTACAAATGATTGATGACAGGAGGAGGGGAGAGGGGGTGCACCTTTTTAAGTGTTTCCACAGTAACTCGTCCACCTTTCTGGATCTGGCACACACACACACGCACGTTTATACGCACGCGCACACACATACGCATGCAAGATGCTGCGGCATGTGTTAATAGAAGAGTGGCGACTGAATGGTATTTTACTGCTTCTGTATTTGTGGCAGGTTATTTTGACCCTGGGTGGTCCCTGCTGAAAGAGGGTCATTAATCATCAGTCGGGATTCAGATGTCAGGTGTGTGTGTGTGTGTGTGTGTGTGTGTGTGTGTGTGTGTGTGTGTGTGTGTGTGTGTGTGTGTGTGTGTGTGAGAAAGAAAGAGGAGAGGGTTTGGTCAGTAACCAAAGAGGGAGAGCGAGATCACCTATACTGTACTGAACTGTGGCCTATGGAAGAAACGGTAAACCTGCGAGTGTGTGTGAGCGTGTTTGAGGTCAGACTTGCCTACCAGTAGTGGATATCCTAATCAGCTGAGCGGGTGGTGGGATGAAAGAATGTGAAGATTACTGCCTGATAATTGGTTCCAGAGTGCAACAGCGCTGCTAGATCTCAAAATGAGGAACTTAATTTCCGTGTGTGTTTACATGAATGCGTATCTACAGTATGTGCTGTACCGCAAGCCAAGGTCCCTGGATATGTGCAGGAGCAGAATTGCCACGCAATGGGTATCCAACCAGAGAGTCAATGCTTTGAGTTAAAGCAATGCTACCAGATTATGGCTAATGTGAGTTTTGTGAGTGTTTTTGATCGCCGACCAGCTTTGTGCGGCTCACCCAGAGCCACTGTGTTTGGATCGTAGTTTACGCAGCCCCGGCTGTGTATAAACATCCAACTTTATTTCCAGCCTGCACACATTACGGACAGGTAGCGGTTAGTGAGTAGATATTAGCTGATTTGGACAAAAAGTGTTCTGGATTACAATGACTAAGTATGTCTTTAATATGGAACCCCGGTTTGACTAAAGACTCCCAAAGTATGAGAAGAACAACTCTCTTTTTTTTCTCCACCTTTCTGAAAACCTGTATTCAAACACCCCGTTTAGATTTGTTCCCCATATGATGTCACAAGGGGTAGCCACGCAGCTCCAACCCCTTACCAACCTAACTTAGCACCACCTCCAACTGTGGTAAATACAAGCCCAGATACGCCTGAATCTAACTGGCAGTTAGATTCAAACTGGCAGTTAGATTCAGGGCCAATCAGAGCAGAATGGGCTTTTTGGCGTAAAGAGACAGGCTTCAAAACAGACTGTTTCAGAGAGAGGCTAAAAAGAGGAGATTCAGCAATGGAACTGTGAGAAATATATATAAGGGTTTTTGGGACACTACACCTTGAAAACAATTTTTAACCCAATAACGAGCATAATTTGTGACCTTGAAAATCTGCTATTTCCCCAGCCACTAACTTAACCAAAATCCTGCCGATCATCTGTTAAGAAAACAGGAATAACCACATCCAGACATATGTACTCATCTAATAAGCACATCACTCCACCAGCTATACAGCTATTCCAATTCTATTCATCTTCTTCTTCCCATTCAAATTAGAATTGCGATATTTCGCAAACACCGAGGCGGACAGTGAAACAGTTAGGTTGCTTTTGTTTTAGTTTAAAAAAAAACATTTTCCTTTTCAGACAAGCAGGCAAGAGAGCAATTTCCCTTTGTGGCAGGAGCAACAGAATCCCCCAAACCCAAACAATCATCTTAGAATAAATAAAGTCAACTGCCAGAGTTAGCAGATCTCAGCAGCCCATCCCAAAACTACAGCCCCGGTAGATATGAGGGTCTGCCACTGCGGTCCAAGGATGGGCAAAGTTCATCCATGGGTGTCTCGAAAACTCAAATAATTATCAGACGGATTTCACTTGAAACCTTTCAACCTTCTCAGCCTACCACATTATTGAGAAATCTGCCAAATGTATTGAAACCAGGTGCAAAAGGCATGGTTCACATCATGTTTAGCACCTTTATCTCCAGATTACATCTTAATGATTTCATTCATTCTTGACTAAGCAGACAGTTTTCTCACAGTCATGACTAAATTAACTCATTATCTTGAGATAAGAGATGGTAATTTTGTGGTGCTTATGGCTAAATTTTTTTAGGGCCATTACTTTGGGGATAAGATTTTAATCGGTGTTAATGAGATGTCAAACATGTTGAAAATATGTTTTCTCGCATTGAATTGCATAATTAATTGTAATTTCAGTTTTTTGAGACACAAATAATAAGTTGCATATGGTTATTTTTCTCTTAAAAGAGACTTGACAAAAATCGGTTTGCTCCAGAAAGACAAACAGACGTAATTTTAGTTCTACTGATAAAATATTTCTGTTCAGATAAGAAATGACCTGGTAATCAGTCAGGGTCTCTCTCTGGGAGAGCGTCAAATTCTATCAGTCTGATCGGTAGACTTATGCAGCGTCATAAATATCTTGATAGATATTGATCTAAAAAGTGAGATTTCCAAGCCATAATCAAGAGGCAACAATGTATGATTACAATATTGACTGTTGTTGGCTGCACAACTCACATTGCATATTTATCTCTGCAGGGTTTTTCTATCCAGACCATGAGATAATTAAGCTCTGATCTTGGGATAAGGGGCCAAACAAACACACTTAGAAACCATGGCCAAGTGAAAATGAAAGCAGGGGGAATTCTGTGAGGACACGTCGCAGTTAGTTGGTTTGAGTTTATGCAGGCTGAGATGTGCTCAAAGTGTACCTTTGTAATTTTCATCCTCAGTTGAATAACACAAAATCAAATAAACATAGTCAATGGCAGATGGGGACCCCTCTTTCTACTTAAAGGAGAAGTAAGTGACATCTTCCTTTTAGCTAACTTCCTGTCAATGACTGCTGTTAGCAGTCCCCTCCCTCATTCCTACATCACCACCACATGAACGCGCAGCCGTCCTTGTCAGATAGTGCCGCGATGGAGAGCAGTGAGTCATTGTTCACGGGCACAGAGTCCCGCCTCTTTATAGCGCTCCGTCTCCGGATTATCAAAATTGTATCTGGCATATACTGCAAAGCTGAATGACTGGGATACCTGTGACATGAACTGTGCATACTGTTTGTACTGATTGCTGTATGAATATAGAGTGATTTAACACGTATATTGAAAACAAAAATATCACTTACTTCTCCTTTAATGTGTACGTTGCAAGTAACTTGACCAAACTGGCAAGAATAAAACTCGACTTGACTTGACAGGTTGCACCCCGCGGAGAGAACACGCTCCCCAGCATGATTCTGTTGGTAGGTCTTGCCCTCCCAGGCACTAAAACAAGCTGGGCTATGTGACCTTTTACCCCCTGTGCTCACACTTCAGCAGCTTCTGTGTTCCCAACTGCGAATGCCTGGGGAGGTCACCGCGCTCCTCTCTAACCTGCCCGTTTCAACAAACTCATTTACTCACATGACCACTTGCTGACCCCTGGAGAACTTTCTTGTATTGTTTGCTTTGTGTTGCAGCCAAACATCCCTGCTGCAAGGCTTTTTTTCTCTGTGAGGCTGTCGGTAGTGCTGTCTGCAAAACAAAAAAAAGAAAAGCCATGTGCACGTTTACGCACATGCATCCTGCTAAACGCGTGCGCAAACACATACACACACACACACACACACACACACACTCACATTCAGATATACAGTATATTGGTGCCCTGTCCCACCTGGCTTCCCGTCCAGCTTTGTGAATGTGTCCTGACCTTGATGCTCACAGGAACCTCCTCCCTAAACAGCTGCTTCCACGTGTCCCACCACCCAAACGTCCTCCAAACACAAGGAAACAGAGAAATTGCACCTCAGTCGCCATCTCTGGGCCCATTTTAACGCACAATGTGTGGAAATCGCATCAGGAATTTCAATTTCGGGAACCAGTAATATGTCCTGAAAAATGCATCTGGGAAAACCGTTTGACTAAGCTTAAATTGGATCCCAAGCAAGACATTTAGAAATATTAACTGTCGGAAGGGATCATTTTTCGCCTTTGATCACTCCGGGAGTATAAATAGGGAACAATATGACCTTGTTCGGAGTGGGGAGAATTAGCCATTAAGCGCTGGTGACTGAGTGACTGTTTGATCCATAGCACACCCTTTGGGGGAAACACTGTTTTTTTTTCATGCAAACATTCATTAAGTTGACTTATTCCTGCGAAAGTCAGAGGACAGGGCAGCGCGAGGATGGAAATATGTGTGTGTATGCTACACCAAACAAGATGTCAAAATGGAGTATAAATAATGAGGCTGTCAACGTGTGCGCTAGGCCTTTGCCAATAGGCCACGGTTGCTATGAGGGGAGCGGGGCTGACGCAAACTCTCTCACACACACACACACACCTACAGTACAGGGATATGGTGACAACCCCAATTCTGGCCCAAATGTTCGTGTTTCTCTGCCTGCCCCACTTCTCCACCCTTCGTTGTGTTTTTCTGCTTTTCGGCCAGTGTTCTCCTTCGAAAAGCCTACAGATGTGTAGTTATCCGAAAGAAAACAGGCAGCAGGCCTACGGCTTTTGGTTAGCCATGGAGAGACACGCCAGAAAAACAAAGACCTCTGAACTGTACAAACACCATAGCAGAAAATACTGCAGCTAAAGGACCACCCATGGAGGTTGCCAAGTGAGCAACCAAAGACCAAAACCAGCTTCTTGGAATCAGGGCGCTACCAGATAAAGAGCACGACATGCATGGATGGCTAGGGAGCCAGAGACACATGTGGTGCAAAAACTGTTATGCGAGAAATTAGGAGAACAGAAAATGATGCATCCCAGTATCCCTAGGAATTTATTTAGCTTGGATGATTCCCCACCTCTTGATTTACATCCAATACAAATCTTCAGTGCCATGCAGGAGAAGGTGGGCCCTCTATGTAGCGATGTGTTAAAACAGATTTTGAGGTTAAGGTATAGGATTGTTCATAGTCAAATGTGTTCTACTGTCTAGTTCACATCCCATCAGAGACCAGCAATTATTGTCCGCTTTTATTAACCATAACCATGATATTTGCCTAGCCAAGTGTTTTTCATAACCTAACCCAAAACTTGAATCGTGATTTAAAGCCATACACGTGATCTCCATAACTTTATTCATACCGTAGCTACCATGTAAGGATAGCGCAAAAAAATCTCCTTGAATGTAATTCCAGGGTGTTTGCAGAATTGTCCATTATCAACTCTTTTGTCTGGTGTTGGGGTTGCATATTGCAGCGGAGACCTTAAAAAGCTATGCATCCGTCTGCAGTCTTTCTTTGGAACATGCCTCCAAAATCCTGCACAAGGCCCAGTAACTCAGCAACACTTATCCAATTAGCGCCTTCCTCAATTACAGCAGTGTGCTGCTGCCGGGCCTGGGGCAAACAGCCTGTCTCTCAGCACATCTGTGAGCACCAGTTATGTGTTCATGTGCATGAGATGTAGTCATGGACGTGTGCGGGACATCTACATTTTCTCTCATCGATTTCCTGCTTTGACTAGCTGCTAGCGGAAGGCGTGTCTTTTCTCTTCCTGAGACAGACGAATAAACATTATTGTTGGAGCTAAGGCCAGCCGCTTGTATAGGACAAAGTCGTGACTTGTGTGTGTGTGTGTGTGTGTGTGTGTGTGTGTGTGTGTGTGTGTGTGTGTGTGTGTGTGTGTGTGTGTGTGTGTGTGTGTGTGAGTGTGTGTGTGTGTGTGAGTGTGTGTGTGTGTGTGTGTGTTCAGGAAACACACAAAGAAGGTGGGCTGTATGAATGCATGGAAAAATTGAGAAAATAAGGAACTACAAAAGAAACATTAGAAAATTTGACATTGCTAACATTTAAAACAGTGCCTGCCACATAGCGCCTAAAATGTATTTTTTATGGCATATACCTGTTAATTTGAGTTGCCAAATAAATGTTCTTTACAACATTGTAGCTCAGCGAGGCTTCTCCCTGCTTCTACTTCTAACTGCTGCCTCTTTTTTGCACAGCATGCCCAGAGGCTGCAGCTGGTCTCAACAAGGCCACTGTTATCATTTTGCTACACGTGGCCAAAATCACCAGGAGCGTAATCCAGAACAGTTAAAATTCCAGGACAAACAAACGTTCACACTTTGCATCCAACATCGCGCTTCACTTGGGCTGCGAAATGCAAACAAGCTCGCAGAGGGACGGAGCCTGGGCCGGTGCTCTCTCCAGGCCAATTTCTCGTGGGAAGGGAAGCCGAGCGAGAACGTTTCGAGAAGCATATAAATGATTTGTTAGTATTGCAATTACAGTTCAATTGCATACAATTGTCACAAATGCAGTCGTTGGAATTTATGAAGCCTCACATTCAAACACAGACAGCGTGCGGGGGCTTTTACGGTGTCGTTTAATGTCTGAGTATGTTTTAGTGTTTAGATGTCGGGGTGAAAGAAGGTCGTACTCGTGAAAAATCTAACCAAATATTTGCATATGCACTGCATGACCTTTGGATCTGATTTATATAGATGCTGCAGAATATCCAATGATTTCATCGACAAAAAGCCAACAATTTTTTTTATATGAAAAATCTGTTGTTGGCTTGGGGCTAATCTCTCCTACGCTTTTTGCCTTATAAACTGAAGTCAGTTTATCCTTGAAAATATATTAGCCTGTGTTTTGTATAAAACCTAAAGCCACATCACTTACTTTTTTTTCGAATCCCCTATTTCACTTAATATCGTGCAACTCAACATTCCACATTAATTTATGTCCAGCTGCAGTGGATAGTAGTTTGGAAGAGATTGAGACCCAGAGTGGACTGAACCGTATAAATACACCATAGTACTACCTATGTGGTATACAGCAAGTCAGATCCCTCCACACTTCCCTTAACTTGTGTTTATCATCTTCGTCCGTCTATTCTCTTGTTCCCCCTCTTGCCCTCCATCCTCTACATATTTCTCCCCTTGGTGTGTGTTTTAAAGGCTGAGCCCTCAACCCAACCAGTGGGTTGTGGTTCCCTCCTAAACCATTCACATGGAACTGGTTAGAAAGACATTCCTTCCATGGAGGGAACGTCTGGCACCGAGCGCCTGTAATACAGAAATCATAAACGGGAGGTCCGGCCTAATCACATCCCGTGGCACTTTCGCCCTCTCTGAGCTCCCTCTTCCTCCTTCCTCTTCCTCTGGTCCCTCTCCGAGGAGTTATTAGGAAGGGGATGGGGGGAGAGCGAGAGCATTAGCTGATCCTATCTTTTCCTTTTCCTGTGTAATATAAGGGTGTAAATCACTTGTGGAAATGGAGCGGATCAGATTCTGGTGGTTGGCAAATATTCCTCGCTCATCCGATCCTCCGGTCCTTGAGGAGAAATATTTTTTACGTATCCACGCATAAATAAATAACTTGATAAAATTTTTATGGATGAGGTGCAAAGAGAGGCTGTTGTGTCGCTTTGTTTTGCAGTTGCTATAACACACACACCAGAATTTCTCTCAGCAGCATGGGCTGTAAATTCATGTTCTTCAGGCTATGGTTAAAGTTTGATTAATCAAGGTTTTGCCGACTGCCTGCAACACATTACATGTGGGAGGAAAATCAGTTTGAAGAAAAAAATCCACAAGTACAACATCAAATGAAAACAAGTGCTTATGTGCCACAGTGGTCCGGCAGCAGGATTTAGCTGACCCAAGCACACAGAATCGTAATCTGAACGCAAGCGATAGTGAATTCATACAGATTTGTGAACTTTAAAGCTGCTCTTATCGATATTTTTGGTATTAACAATGTCAATGATCAAAAGGTTAAATCCACTGTAACATGAGAGTGGGTGCTTGTAGTGATACACCGCCAGGTTATTATCCCCTGACCCTGCAGCTTCCATCAGCTTTACAAGCCATTTTAGCTTCTTCCAGTTCATTGTTTTTGTTGTAAAGTTTTACTATTTGGGTTCAGTCTCACGGCCCTCATCAACGTTGTTTACAGCAGCAGCAGTCAGCTGCTTTTTTCCGCAGCAAAAAGAAAAAAAGAAAAGATGATGTAACTCTATACACCAAACTGCAGACAAACAAAGTTAGCAACTAGCTGATGTACACAGTGAATCACTAAGCACCTGCACAGCCAGTGTTTCCCTCATTCTTGAGAGGAAAACAGAATATTAGCTTAAAGAATTTTAGATATGGTATACATTTGCTGTGGTCTGTTAGACAAATGACTCCCTGAGGGCAAATGTTGCTCCCTGTCTGCTAGATGTGTAAATAGACTTGTTTTTACAAAAATGAAAAGATGCCAGCACAAATATGTGCAGTCTTTGTGTTGTTGGTATTGTTAGCGCTGTACACCAAATATATAAATACTGAATTGTGCAGCTATATTTCTGATCCACCTTTAATCCATATATTTTCTTCATTATTTTTGCTTTTTATTTCAAAAGAAGATTGAAAATGGGGTGGGACCTAGCTCTGCTCTTCTACACTACCTACTGTCTTCCTTTAAAAATGTGTGTCCTGCTTAATAGCTCCAGCAAGTCTCTGACAGTCTTAAAGGCTCAATTTGGAGAACCTAGATACAGTATGTCCCTGCCTATGTTTGCTACTCCCGTTTCTCCACTCACTGCTGCACTTGGCCCTGATTCGTCCTCTTGGATGGAGGCGATGAGAAACGGGGCGGCAGAGAATTGCCTCCGTCACAGAGCCTCAACCATGAAGATATACTAGTGCCAAGCAGACCAAGTTGGTTTTCCACTTCAAGTTCCCACTCCTGGCCTTCGGTAGCTGAAATCCTTAATTAGAGAAATTTTGCTGGTTGAAATGACAACTGCAAATAGTGGATTTTCTTCTTTTTTTGGAAGCTGTAGATAATTCAAATTAATTGCGTGAGGTTTCATGATATTTTTTGGGTGGTAGCGCAAACATATTCTAAATGTAATCATTCTCATTTGATTTATTATCCCATTGACCCTTGTTATCTCATTCCCAGCAAGAAAGACAACAAGAGGCTTTCTGAAAAGGCTGGAGTATTCCCCTTTATGCCAGGCTGTAATCTAGGCCCAGAGTGGTTCTTACATTGGTTTTCCACAGTAGTAGGGGGCAGAGATAGCATTGATTAACTTGGCATGTAGAGGTGATTCTAGGTGCATGCATATATAGGACACACATACATGATGTCACCACTTGTATGGAAGAGCAATGTCTAAGGCAATTGATACATATTTTAATTCAAGGGTGTTCACTGCTTCTGTCTCACCCTCTCCCCTCTGTCTTTCTGATTGGAGGTCTGTCTCCCTTCGTTTTGCTAAAACACTGTAGCCTAAGTGGCACCTCCACATCTCGCTTGGTTTGGGTTTCTAAAGGAAACACTTCATCACTGGACCCCTGAAAAACTGTCCGAGGGAAACAATGGTGCCCTTGAATTTCTCCTGCTCATTTTGCATGTAATGATATCTAGATTAAACACAATATTATTGTTGGCCCGTGCAAGCCAATCACAATTTTCTCTCACCCATGCATCAGACTATGGTGCATGTGGAACTAGTCCATATTTCAACACCAGTTTTACTTATAGCTTCCCGATGGTAGCTTTTTGAAGGGTGGTAAGGGGTAAGGGAGGGGGTAATCTCAGTGCGGGGAGGAATGGGAAAGGAATACTGAGGCAGCAAGGGAATAAAAAAAAGAAGGAATCTCCAAAATCAATTGTTGCCCTGCAGGGGGAAATAAAAAGCCAAGAGTTTATGTTGTTTCACCCTGGCATCAATTTTAGAATTTCAAGGTTCAGCATCAACAGTGACTTTGATGCCTGGGGCACAGTTTGTGTTTGAGGAATAGTTATAGAGTTTTAGCTTTTTTTTCGTACAAAGACTGGAAGCAGGGGAGATAGCTAGCCTGACTATCCAAAGTTTAACCAACCCTACCTGCAGCCTACCAGCACTTCAAAAGTTCATCAATTAACATGTCCTAACTTTTTTATATGAACACAGACAGAAATGTAAAAATGAAAATTAGCAGTTAGAATGTTTAGATATTTAAATGTCGTTGACCAGCGAAGAGGAGTTCAATACATGAACAAATAAATATCAGCAGAACGCAACGGTGAAGTATATTACTGTTAAAACGTAATCAAACTTACTGGTAATAATTTCATAATTTCTGTAAGAAGGTTGCTTGATTGTCCTGAATTTAGCTGAAATTATTTGAATCTGAAAACGGATCATTTCTATTTCAGTTGAGACCTGGTCAGACCCATGGAATCAGCTCTAGTAGAACAGGACATTCAGAATCCAAAATAATCTTTTGCATTTACTAAGAGAAGAAGCCATAAAGCCTCATCTTTGGACAAACCCTTTTAATACAATACGCACCTGAACTTTCACTCTCCTTCATAACAAAATGTGTCCTCTCTACCACCACCACGCTACCAACATTCTTCCCTTAATTGTCTTCCCTCTCAGCTATCTCTTCAACTTGGTCCCCTGAATAACAGGAGCACACAGGAACGTAGGGTAATCTGTCTGGGCCAATGTGCTGGGCTATGCGTGGGCTCACGTTGAGGCCAGCCTAATCACCTTTCGGATCAGCATGGAGAACAGAGGAGGCTGTACCTTTTATCCCAAACCAAAGTCAACAAGGCAGGATTCCTGGGAAGCATTGCAGACATTCTTGAAAGCAGAAAAGAGGGGTAAAAAAACAGCCATTGACCCCACTCTCCAAAAATTTAAGAGGAGTAGAAAGTGGAGGAGAGAAGGGGGCATATGAAACAGCTTGGGTGCGTGCCTTGTCTGTGTGTTGTTGTGGAATAAGTCAAGCAGCTCCGAAATTACCCAATAAAGTTTACAACCTACATCCGAACATGAAATAACCCAATAAGGCCTTATAATTTCACTTTTCAAAGTCTGTGGCGGGGCAATTAATAACTCCACTATCTAGGTGCTGTTTGCACAGATGGACGCCTTCCTTCAGAACTGGCCACCCTTTTTGTCTATGCTATTTCCTCCCTCCTGTTGGCCTGAGCTATCACATGCTGTGTAAACACTGACACTCACTGAACATGCCAAGCACAGCAGCGCTCCTGTATGAGTTTGAATGTGTGAGCCAGTTTGTAGGAATTGTATTCTTACATATTCACTTAGTGAGTCTCCTACCCTAGTGAATAGACCAGTATGCATTCTCACGAGTCATAACAACAACTTAAACCACTGTCGAGAAGAGAAAATAAGACAAGTTTTGAAAACAAGAACAAGACGAGAAAGAGGAGGTTAAGTGGGAGAGAGAAAGTCAAGAGTGGTGGCAGTGGGAGGATGGGATTGGAAACGTTTTGGCCAGGGATGTCAGAGAGGAATCAGTGAATAACTTGGCCTGTTTCTTTGTGGTGAGAACAGCATGGGCTGGTGGCTGAAGCCAGAGCCCACAATGTCTAGCCTGGAAGGTTCTCTCATTAGAGAGATTGGAGTGCGCAACCTCCTGAGAACCGCAGCGCCAGAGCGCAGCACTCTTCACAGCGCTGGGAACCCTCAATCTCAAGGCCATCTCAGGTATATAACGTTATGGTGATTGCAGGGATTTGACTTATTCCTGTATTGATTGGTCACTCTAGTCTTTTGTCTCCGTGTGCCATGTGTCTTAAGTTTGTGGTGATGCTTTGAATTATCAATGCAAAAATATCCCTCCCCTCGGTTTGTCCACTGCGAATGTGTAGAATGTGAGAATGAGTATTCAGCAAGACATGAACGCAGTCTCTACGTTCTCTCCGGTGCCAGAAAAGTCCCCTTTGAAGGAGTGCACAGGCATGTGAGTGTTTTTGTTAAAACACTGATTCTAGGCTAAGCTTTGGAGGAGAAGAAATGAGAAAATGCAGAGAAAGAGCAATGGAGAAAGGGGGGGGGAGAAAAAAAGGCAAAGGGTACAAACCTTCCAGTGTGGGGTCCTCGCGTACAAATCATCAGGCCATCTGCGGCACGGCCTTAAATGTTCTCCTTTGAGTTAGGATCAAAATATTTGACCCTATGTGTTCAGCCGGAAACCATAAACGGTCAGGAGGTTTAACAAGAGCCATGCACATGTAATTACAACAATCAAAAAGTCATAGGGATACACATGTAGACGTGCGCTCCCTCTTAAATTACCCCTGGCATGTGGCTCCAATAGCAGCCCATAAAATACATGAATATTGGACTTTACACTGTCTAGTTTAACCTCTTTCGCAGATACACCCATTTGCTTTAGGGATAATGAGAATAATTTTTAAAGGTCCTTATTGAGTAAGCCAGGGAGTGTTTCTTGAGGATTCCTGTGCATTTGAGTGTGTGCCTGCCAGGCAGTTATCCTTGATTTTGATTGGTCGGTGGTGTTATGTACAGGACATTACTTCACCAAAGAATAGAGTAAAACTTTAATATGGCAAACTAATGAAAACTTCAAAACTGTCCCTATCGCTGGAAAAAAGTTAAAGCTTCTTCCTGCCACCTCAACCCTGAAACAGTGTTAGGGGGCATACTGTATTCATTGAGTCTTGGGGAATGTACACAATTGTGGTGTGACTTTTCTGATTGTGCGTCCAAGTCGGACATATTTTCATTATGTTAGCCCTGTTTGGTGGAAAGAAAACAATGCTTTGTTGTAGCTCAGCAAGAGCAGTAAGTGTTTTGACTCCGGCTGAACGAGACCAAAAGTGTTTTGTTTGAGGACCACTACTATGAAATAATTTAACTAAAACGTAAAGAAATGCTCTAAACTTTCCCAGAGTGGTTAAAATATAGACTAGAATTTGTTGATTGATACTCAATATTTCAACCCAAAACCTTATATTTTCATAGATTTAAAGCGGCTACGAGTAACATTTAAATATCTTTTAAACAGCCTTATGTTTCCTCTGATAATCATAAATTACCTGTAACAGCAAACGAGACCATCAGTGCAAAGAAAGACGTTTTTAAATAGTTTTTATTACTCCTTTTGGTCTGGTCGCACACCCAGTCCGATTTTCGGTTCGCTTGTGCAAGCTCTATGGTCACATATCCGTATTGGTCGCAGATTTCAGTGTGGCGCAGCAACGTGAATTGAGAAGCCTATCCCTCCAGGTGAGGGAAGGGGAGCGGGAGCCTTGTTTGATACAGTTATTTGTCGTCATAATGACTGATAACGGGGCTGAACCATCAAAGAAAAAAAAGAGAATGCAATGAAGAAAAGCTAAAAGGGAGAGTGATATAGGCTACGGGGGACGAGGGCGTTGCCAAGCAACGTGTATACAATTTCACGAGAGCGAAACTAGACTGCAGTGTTTACTCCTAAATGAATGAGCGGTTGGTACTAATACAAAATTTGCTTTGCTTCACCATCATCAGATAACCATTATCTGAAATAGTAATTATTTACAACAACATAAACACATTACCTTATCGTGATCCATACTAACTGCCGTCTATCGTTCATTCGCTTTCTGTGAGGAGTCGGACACGTAATCTTTCAGCTCCGTGAGAGAGAGTAGTTAGGTGACACTGCTCAACTCATTGCAATCAGGTGTGTGTAGCACTGACTGGCATTAGTTGATGCAGTGTCAAAACCACTCTCACGGAGCCGAAAAGAGTCCTCACACTTTCAACACACGGACATGCACTATATTGCTCCCTTCTCAGTTCACACTCACGCGCCTGGCACGCGCTTTGCGACAGCGGGCGTCGTAAAAATACTACCGCTTTTGTCCAAAGGGGACGCCAACGTGCCATGTTACTCGTAGTGGCTTTAAAGGTGACGTTAGCGATTCTAGAGAATGCCTGTTGTCAAAATCACGATCCGTTACCTGTACTATGTGTGAACTAAAATAAAATCCAGTGTTAATACACGCCTAAGCTCTGTAAACGGGTATGTTTACAGAGCTTAGGCTGTGTATTAACACCAAGTCTTTTATTTTGGAGCACACACACAGTATGGACAGGCAGCAGATCGTGAGGAGATATTCTCTTATTTCGACAAAAAGTGATTTTGACAACAGGCATTCTCTTGAATCCCTAACGCCACCTTTAACACATGAATACAGAGATTAGGAGTGATACTAGCTACTGAAACGTGCAAAAAGCGCATTCTAAGGGCACACTGAAAGGCCTCTCTCCTGAAAGCCACAGGTGTTTCAGGAGTGGCTCCAGTCCTCGGCAAAAACAGCGGGCAGCTTTACATCTGGGGCTTTTAAAGCATGGTTCACTCTTTATTTTAACAAACTTTTGTGGCTTAGCGTGTGCTTTCAGACATGTGGACAGCTGGTTGTGATTGAGTCAAAGTGCTGGGTTTTGGGACCCGGGTACCACAGGTGAATAAGTGAAGCCATGACTCAACACTCCTACATGGATTTCACTCTGGAGGCAGAAAAAAATCTCCAACCACGGTGAACAGTTGAACAGGGCATGTGTTCAACAGTCAAAACTGTCATTGACATTAAGAGCAAACACAAGCTAATTCAACTGAACACCACTTATGACTCTCTGCTCGGGCCACTTCTCCCTAATGTTACTGTTTTTCAAAATAACATCTCGGCAAAGCACTCAGTTGCTACCCTCATCACTCTCCTCTGCGTCAATCCCCGAAAGGTTAAGAGCTCCCTCTTTCCCAAAATATCCAGCCACAACCTTTTCAACATCTACCTCATGACTTGTATGAATGAAAAGGCTTCCTGTGTGGAAACTTGGTGATTAATATTGCCCCCAGCATAATAACTGTGTTGATTGTATTCGCCCTGCAGGGACACATGTCCAAGTTGGCCTGCACTCAATGAATGGTTTGACGTTCCAACTGCAAAGAGAGCTTTCTATTTTTTTTACTGACATGCCCTACTAATAAGCAACAATACTGAACAAATGTCTTCATTTAAAGTGGTCTTGACATGGGAGCGGCTGGGTGCTGTACTCAGGCCATGCGCTAAATTGGGTTAGTTTACTGCTTCAAATCCCCAATTCACAATGCCTTAATGTTTTATTCATAACATCCCAGCTCAATATCCCCAATGCTCTGTATTGTTTCTAAAAGATACTTTGATATAAAACAATGTAACATATGTGTCAGTGTGTTAACTCATCTTGTCATGGCCAGTCTGTAATTTTGAAAGAGCCCACACTGAGTTAATGTGAACAACATTACAAGGTGGGTGATCTTGGCATACAATGTGGCACCTTTCCCAAATTCCGGGCCAAGCTTTTAAATGTACATCTCAAATGAAGCATGCTTCTGGAAACACTTAAGTCAAATGAACTGCATCTGGCAGAACTAATCTAAAGAAATAATCAGCTAAAATCACATATCATTACCCTCTCTTTACAGTATGTTTATGAATCCATCTATAGTAAAGGGTAATGTAGCTAGTATAAGGACATAAGTTGTGATTTATTGTATCAGTACTTTGTAACATATTTGGTAATTGGACTTCATGCGGATTATGCACGCTTACCACACTGCTTGGCTCACATACTGTATTTTTTCCTATCCCCTAAGACACTGGGTCTGCCCCTTGACCGAGTCTATTGTCTGCTTGTTTGGAGCAGAGTTCTCTATCCTCCTTATATCTTTGAAACCTATGTGGCTCTACAGTTCCCAACAGTCCCCTTTTTCCTTCAGGATTATTGGGGATGACAGCAAAGGAGGGACACTGCTTTCAATGAAATATTTAGAGTTGTGTTGTGACTTGCTATAACATAACGAATACATCGTAATCCAACCATGTTTGCATTGGTGTCACCATGTCCACTAAATGTGCATATCATCTAGTGAACTTGAGGTGTGCACATGTAATTAAAAAAATCTTACCAAATATTCAGATAGTGACCACAATGTTGATTTTCTTTAACTTGTTGCTGACAAGTCCTGAATCAGTGACAAGAGTCTTTGCTCAGGTTCATGCTTGAGTAAAAGAGAATCAATCAATTGTGCGTGGACACTGTTGTCTGAGTTTCCCCTACCATGCACACACCTTGCACAGAGTACGTCCTGATAAATCAAGAGCTCTGATCTCCCAGCCAGGAATTCCAGACTGCCTGGGCCACACCATTCAGATCCGTGAAATACGGAAACAGCAGCTTTGCACACCAAGAATCCAAAGAATGCCATTGGACTCCATTAGTTTTCCGCCCAGGTGACAACGAGAGTGAGAGGGCAGGGGGATGAAGACATTTTTGGGGGATTTTTTTAACAATTGAGATAATCCACTTTTAAGCAAGGCCACGTGTTGTGCTTTGGAAAAGACCACACAAGAACACTGAGATATGCATACATGTTTTCTTAGCCACGTGCTAAGGACAACATAGAGAGCAAAACACAATGAACACAGCTGCGTAGCCTAAAAAGATGAATGGATCTAAAGACACAGACATGCAACCAGAAGGGCACATACATTACACTGTATTATATCATGTCAAACCAGATCAGGGAAACCCCACTCAAGTTTATGCTGCATCAGATGAGATGCCAGCTAGCTTCCATCTCGTGGTGCTGTCTTCAGCCAGCTCATTGGTGGGATTGTTGTATGCTGACATGAAGAAAAGAAAACGTGGGTGGAACAAAAGGAACCGTGCCGTATCTCTCCGCCAGCAGGAGAAAAAGCCTATAGCAGCTACAGCCTCAACCGTAACCTTCATACGTTCTCCATGTCTTCTGTGTGTGCATAGTTTCCGAGGAATGTTCCAGGTGTTTCACGGGTTCCCATGAGGTGAAATCACAAAGAAGATGTCAAGTGGTCGTGATGAAGATGTGCTGAAAACGTGGCTTGTAGGTTTGAGTTTATTTGGATGTGGCCCCTTAAACTGCACAAGCTGCTGGAGTGGAGCTCCATTTCACACCAATGTGGAAAGATGTCCACCCTTTGTGGGATTAACGCTTCAGCTCTGGTTAGCAGTAAAGCGAACTAAAAAAACTTCAAAGCCAAACGTGACCAAATGTCTGGTGATGCTTCTTCAATTGGCTAAGTCTGTTTGAAAAAGAAAGAGCGTGTGTGTGTGTGTGTGTGTGTGTGTGTGTGTGTGTGTGTGTGTGTGTGTGTGTGTGTGTGTGTGTGTGTGTGTGTGTGTGTGTGTGTGTGTGTGTGTGTGTGTGTGTGTGTGTGTGTGTGTGTGTGCTTGTGTGTGGAAATATTAAAAGAGACACTGCGGGCAGAATCACACAACTGGAATTTGTGAAAAGAGGAGCCATAGTAAATCCTAATGCCTCTGATCAAAAGCCATAAATAGGACACTTGACATCATAATGTGAGCTAAAAGCCCATAGTTACGGACTTGGTGCTTTGTTGTGGTGTAGGCCCTCTGCTTACATCTTTTCATGGATAAGAAAAAAACATTATATTATATGACTATATACTATATACTATTTATGAATAAGAAACTGTGAAGGACTTCCCAACCTCAAGGTCTGCGAGGTGAGAAAAAGCCTCATCATTGATTTAAAATGCAACAGGAAACAATGTGAGTGCCAAAGACGCATTAGTTTAGGTGTTGCAAGGTGTTGTGGGAGTTCGCTTTCTCAGAAGAAAATAAAAGTCATATGTGTGACTTCCAAGACTGACAGTTGAGCTTTTCCCGATCAGCCAGCAACCGAATTTAACATATTGCAAAAGACTCTGAAAGCTGCTTTGTTGATTCTTGGGAAGCCAAGTTCCAATACAGGAAAATGGGATTCTCATCATACATCCTTCTTACTCTTCCATGTCTTTCATTACAAAAGCGGAACAACAAAATCTCTTCAAATTACTTTAAAAAATCTGACTTCAAAGTAAACCTCCAAATCCCATCCTTATTTTCATGCTTGTCAGGTTGCTGCAAAAGGCCAATTCTGAATGAAAACATTCACCATTGCAATGTATCATTGCCTCGGAACATGAGAAGGAACTGGAAGTTCATCAAATTGCAGCTCTTGGGAAAGCATGTCAGATTATGCTGACACACATATCACCACCTCAACCTGATAGCATTGGGAGTCAAGCGTTGGTGGGTCACTGAGAGGGCTGTTGAGCTAATGTGGACCGCTAGCATTTCTGCTTGATTCATATGTGTATTAAGAGAACTGAATACCATGTTCCAAGATGGAGGCATCTGCCCAAAAAGTTCCTTCGCATTTGTTGGTCCAACAGAGCATGTGCTTTAGATTCCCTGTCTGACTGAAAAGGGTGATTTCCCGCACACGTGAATGGCATAAAAATGATGTACTGATATAGCCCTTCGTGTCTTCTTCGTTTTTATTGGACCTAATGGCCTAACTTTTGATAGAACAAATAGCAAGTGCTTGGCTGGGGAAAAGATCAAGGAGGCCACATTCCCATCTGCCAAAGACCATGTTTAGTTATGATCTCTCCCCATATACGACCACTTGTTATCATGTGACTATAAAATACCTTACAAAGGTCACGTGATGACAACTAAACCCTCTCCATGACGACTTAGCCAGCTTTGATAAAGGCCTTGAAAGAAGAACACTTTTGAGTGGACCCTGTGTGTCGAACCTTCCTGTGAACTTTAGCGGTGTTGGAACTAGCTATTGCTCTAATGTTCTTTTAATGAAGTTTGGTTAGGTGCCTGGTCTTAGTAGCTCGTAATTAGTTTTAATGTCAAAACTGAGACTAAACTGACGCTGTGTCTTTATTTAGCCATACAACCAGCAGCACATTCAAAACCAAAATTAAGAAATTCAAAACGCACATGAACTGCTCTATGCAAACTCATTCACTGACTGGCATGCACAAATACGAATGCCCAGCCAGGTGTATCCACTTAGGAGGTATAATACAACCCCACAACACTTTTTTATAAGCCCTAATAGCATATAAAAGCTGTGAACCTTTCTATGGCAAATATGGCCCTGCTTCTGTTGAATATCGTGCTGTTCGTTCCCAACTTTGGGTGATGGCTCTCTGGCTTTTGCCCCTTCGTCGTCTGTGTCAACGAGAAACATTTCATGAGGTATGCCAGTGTGGGCAAGGAATGCTGAAAATGTGGAGGAATCGCTGAGATTGGATCGGAGAGGGCAGGGGGTGAGGCTGGAATTTGTTGCCATTGATAGCGTCTTGCCAGAAGCGCAGTGGAGGATTACTCTTAATGTTACTCAGATAAGAAGGGCAGCTAGAGTGCGTACAGGCACACGGATGAACATCACATCTTTATTATTACAGCAGGATATGGTTATGTGGTTGTGGAAACCGCATTTGTTTTCTGATTCATTTTCACAGTTGCACACTCTGGCCTTCGCCGTCTCTCTCCCTCCTCTCACCATCTCAGTGTCCTCTAGACAACCTATGAGAGTCCCTGATTGATGGCTGCAGGTCAAACACTTTGGCGGAGGAAACCAGTGATAAAAGATCGCTGGGGGTGCTGTTACACTCAAATATGTTCAAATCTCTCCCCTCTTCCCCCACTTCAGTGAGAACAGCCTGAGGCTACTTAAATACATCTGACCCTTGCCCTGTATTTGACCTGGCTGTTTAAACAAATACACACATTGCTCCCTGGGCAGTTTTCCCTTTTCTCTCTCTACGTCCCCTCGCTAAATAAATTAGCAGATAGCTCATGCGTGAATCTGTTTCTTCTTTATGTCCTCTACCCTGACTTCATTGCTCTCGCTTTCTTTTGAATGATATTATTAAAGCCATAGTGCATAACTTCTGTCGCCCCATGAGGAATTTTGAGTAATTTCAACAACATTGTTGTGTGCATATACATGAGGTAAGCCATCGGTGATTGCGCATGAATTTTATACCTTCTGCTGTACGTGCAGGTTTTTTCGTGGCTGTAGAATCAACAACTAATACATTTCTTGGGCGGTCCTTAGGATTTTTCTGAGCTCCTGTGCCAGTGTTTGTAAACGCTGCCATACTGAGAAAATACAGAGAGTTTGTGGAGCTGAACATAACCGACATTCATTTATATGAAAAAATTACGCAGTATAGCTTTAATGGTATTATCAATCTTTTGGGGCACTGTTATCCACTGGCCTGATGAAAAGGAGCAACAACAAAAAAAAAGCAAGAAAGAAAGAAATCCATCACACACCATTGCTTGGCCAGTCCAGTCACGGGTGAGCGGGGTTCCAGTTTGGAAGACGACATAGAAAAAGCAAACAGCTGAACGGTGATTCACAACAGAGCAATTCATAGTCAATCAGCGCCGTATACCTTTCCACTTCGTCTCGTCCAGTGCAACTCCCCAGGTCTTATTTTGACTTCTATCTCCTGCACAGAAGTCTAGACATGCACCTCGTCACTGCTGATTCTTTTGTAAAAATGAAAGGTGATGGAAAAACAGAGGAGATGATGGGAGTATTCCTTCCAGTTCCTAAAAAGGGAACACACAGACACATTTTTGCCATAGCTCTGAATAGAGGAATGAAATGTGAAAGACAAAGATGGATAGTCTTTGTACAAAGTAAGGCTTATGAGGTGAATGTGCGATGGCAAGTGAACAGAAGAGTTAAAAGAGAGACAGAAGAATGCGGTGTCTGATAAATTAAACATATTCATCAGATGTGGCTGCTGTCCAGTAGTTTTATGGCTAGAAAAGAGAGGTTTTCTGCTTTAGAGTTGTCTAGTTCTGTTATGAAGCTGTCCTAAGAGAGCAATACACTGCTCATCACTGCAATAATGGCATCTCAGTTTCCTTAATGAAATCACTACTGCATGCTGGGAGTGAGACGGCCAGACCAATGTTTTTACATGCTTGTGAGTAAGGACATGTACAGTAGATATACGCAGACCTTATTTATCCTTATGTTCTGTATATATTGAAACCCCTACTCATCCCATGAATTGAATGCAAACTTCAGAGTGACAATTCCTCATTAGGGGAGAGTGGCCTAAGTTGTGCCACTTTTTACTCAAAGTGATTTTAAAGTGAGGCCTTGACAGTAAAGTCTCCAACTGAAATATGTACATATATTTCAGGATGTTCTGCATCCCTGGCAATAAAAACTTTGGATCTGTAATAAACTGTTTAAGAAATATAGCTTTCGGAAAAAAAGTTGTCTAGTGGCACAACTTGCCCCCGGTGTGGTGTAAGTTGTGCCACAAGAGAGGATACAATGGGGTAAATTGTGCCATTGATATATATCTCATAAACTGTAATGCAAGACAAATCCATAAGACAATTACTTATTTAAAGGCACTACGAGTAAGATGGCACGTTGGCGTCCCCTTTGGACAAAAGCGGTAGTATTTTTACGACGCCCGCTGTCGCAAATGCTCGTGCCAGGCGCGTGAGCGTGGACTGAGAAGGGCGCAATATAGTGCATGTTCGTGTGTTGAAAGTGTGAGGACTCTTTTCGAGTTGAGTTGATTCAGCAGCGTCACCTAACTACTCTCTCTCTCACGGAGCTGTGTCCTCACAGAAAGCGAATGAATGAGAGACGGCAGTTAGTAGACTATGGATCACGATGAGGTAATGTGTTTGTGTTGTTGATGTAAATAATGACTATTTCAGATAATGGTTATCTGATGATGGTGAAGCAAAGCAAACTTTGTGTTAGTACCAACCGCTCATTCATTTAGCAGTCTAGTTTCGCTCTCGTGAAATTGTATACACGTTGCTTGGCAACGTCCTCCCGCCCGCCTATCACTCACTCTCCCTTTTCGCTTTTCTTCATTGCATTCTCTTTTTTTTCTTTGATGGTTCAGCCCCGTTATCAGTCATTTATGACGACAAATAACTGTCTCAAACAAGGCTCCCGCTCCCCTTCCCTCACCTGGAGGGATAGGCTTCTCAAATCGCGTTGCAGCGCCACACTGAAATCTGCAACCAATACGGATATGTGACCATAGAGCCTGCACGAGCGAACCGAAAATCGGACTGGGTGTGCGACCAGACCAAAAGCAGTAATAAAAACTATATAAAAACGTCTTTCTTTGCACTGATGGTCTCGTTTGCTGTTAAAGGTAATTTATGATTATCAGAGGAAACATGAGGTTGTTTAAAAGATATTTAAATGTTACTCGTATCCGCTTTAAGTTTTATTTAAAGTAAATAAAGTAAATATTTTACAAAGATTGAAGATAATTTTTCTTAAACAAGGCCTCGCAGATCTTGGTGGTTTTGCCTGCAAAGCTCACAATGACAAAGTCACCATCATCATCTTTCTGGCCATCTGAACAGTGGTGTCGTTAAGTGGAATGGAGGTGTCAGTCTCTTCTGAGCTACTGTAGACGATCACTTTCTTTTTGGTGACCAGGGTATACAGCCATGCTACTGGCACCACTTTTAGAAATGTACTTTTCACTAGTTGCTCCGTGCTTGTGGAACCAACTGCCACCTGACAAATGTGATTACCCCTCCATTTCTGCCTTTAAATCAAGGCTGAAAACCCATATGTACACCCTGGCTTTTCCTCCCCATTAACTATCTTACCTCTGCACTACTATCTTTGTTTATATGTGGATGTATGGGCTTTATGTCTTTTATTTTGGTTATTGTTATTTTACCTTCATTGTTTACCTACTGAATGCACTATGTACAGCACTTCGGACAGTGCAAACTGTCATAAATGTGCTTCTATAAATACATTGTACTTACTTACTTACTTATAACTCAACTAGGCCCTTTGGCACAAATCACCCCAACCCCAGAAATTTGGATAATAAGCATGATGCAGCAGTTTAGGGCTGACATCATGCTAACTGTATAGACTCAAAGTGTAGCATACTAAAGCACTAAAACATATGTCAAATGTTTTCAAACTTGTCTATAATTGTTCAGACACAATAATCAAAAAACCTAGATCATGGAAATTTTACTTTAAAAGGCTAAACAATTTTTTTTTAGCTTTAATGTGCTTATATTTTATTCCTTGTGTCTCCCTTCTTTACAAGATGAGTCAAATGGATGGCTCCTCTTAAATATGTGGTCACATTTCCAATTTCTTCCATGGTTTTCTAGAAACAAGGGGTGGCACAACTTAGGCCACTCTCCCCTATACACTAGTTAAAAGGCCTTGTCACCCAAATTATCCAAATTACAAAACATTTTTGGACATACATATGGTTTCATCCAGATGGTTTCAGTTGTGCATGCCGATCTGAATACAGTGGAGGTGAATGGAACTTGAAAAAGTGAGCAACAACTTCAGCACATAAAGGTGAAATTATCACAATGGCAAGATTAAGTATGTTAGTTTGTGAATTGGGTGAATTGATCCTTTAAAAGGAAAGTTTTGGCTAATTACAACTTCATCAATGTATAGTATATGATTATACTGTCCACACCAAAGTAACACCATGCATGTGTTTTTTGCATCATCCGATTATCTCTTTACCTCTGTCTCCAAGTTCTTAGCACTTAGCGAGTAACTTGGGGGAGTACAACGTTATTAATGTGGACGGACAGGATGGAAGCTACGGAAATATAAACCAGACCGTATGAAAACAAAAGGTCCCTTTTAAGGCCGTCACACCTATC
Source organism: Ammodytes marinus (assembly GCF_949987685.1). NCBI lineage: Eukaryota > Metazoa > Chordata > Actinopteri > Uranoscopiformes > Ammodytidae > Ammodytes > Ammodytes marinus. The sequence goes on from NC_137221.1 coordinate 17,350,208, forward strand.
TCAGACAAATTCGGTTTAACACTTTCTCCTTTCGCGTTGCCAGTTCTAACACACCGTGCCAACCTTTTTCTTTTATTTTGTTAATGGGGCTCCGTCAAAACATATACGCTCCTGTCCTCTCCTAGTACGCCTGATCAAAGCCTGTTGCTGAGGAGCGTTTCACCAGACCCTTTGCAGCCCATCAGCGGATAATTCCAAAATCCCTTTGCAATCCCAGACCATGGCATCGTTCTGAGCTTCTTCGTCGTAGGGGGAAAATGTTTTCCAAAGTGTGGCTACACACCTGTGAGCACTTGTGGAGAAGAAGAAGAAGAAGAAAAAAAAAAGCATGTGATACAGCGGGACACTAGCTTGGAACAGGAAAACACTAAATATTTATCCTGGCTCCCCAGAGAGGAGGTGGAAAAAAAGCATGATTTGTGGGGTTGAAGAAAAGATTATACCAGGGGAATAAAAGAACAAGAAAAGGAGGCAAGGCTTGTCCTTGAACGACAGAAAGAGACGGGGGAAATGTATTTCATATTTGCAAAGCGTTGCACAACTCTGGTGTGCAACCGAATTCACTGTTTGTTTTCTCACTTTCATTTTCCCTCCTTTATTTTGGCTTAAACGCATTTTCTCATCCTTACCCAAATACACAACTGTCACTTCTCCAAATATTCAATGTCTCGGGGAGAAGAAATGTTGATAATCTGCCCAAGAGTTCTCCAACAGCAGCAACCCCCGTCTCTTTCATCCGTCATTTCCCATTTACACAGGAATCCACAGCTTTGGGTTTAACTAGGCCTGTTTAAACACATTGAAGAAAGTTCTATTGTGCAGTCCCCATAAGTAAAATAAACCTATTTGGTCTTTTTTTTTATTTCCAGTCAGAAATTATCAACAACACAAAAGCCACTGCAGAAATGTTTAAAGAGGCAGAGAAGAAGTAATCTCAAATCATGTTTCCATTCAGCTGTGTAGGCAATCTTACATAAGCATGTAACAAAATAATGTAATGTGAGTGAGGTGTGCTTTGACTGGCAAGGAAAATAGAAACAATAAAAAAAAACTGGGCTGCATCAGGAAACACTTTGCTATAAATGGTGTGCCATTACTTATTCATGAAATGTGTTTCCATTGTTATTTAATGCAGACATTCACATGGCTTTTCTGTAAAGGATAAACAAAGCAACATTCCTACCACAGTCATTTCTTTAGTTCTCGCAAAGGAAAATATAGAATAATATTGAAAAACTGTATGCCGAAATACCATGGAGACTGTAGCAACTTAGGTCAAACTCCCTTGTACGTTGTTCATACTAAACCACCCTGAAAGAATTCTTAATTTCTAGGAAAAGACAGATATTCTTAATAATACATAAACTTGCTAAAAATGTGGTTATGTTTTAACGATGATATTAATGGACCAGTGGTTCCTTGCTGGTGTTTCATCAGGTAACAAATGTAGTCGGGTACCAACAAAAAAATATGTATTTGATGGCATATTACATCCATCAACTCTGATCAAAGAAAGAAACATGAAACCAACAGCAGGATGTAGCCTGCACTGCTCATTACAAACGGAACAAGGACCACTTTAAAACAAACCTTGCTCTATAGCGCTACTGGTGGTCAGAAACTCCACAGACCTCCTTTAAATTCAGGTCCACACATAGGCAGGACAGAACCTCTATTCAGTTTCATTTCCATTCATCAATTAAGCCAGTGGAAGCCAAGGCCCTTAACCACTATTCAATTCCAACATTAAAAGCACTGCAATAACTGATTCAAATTCAAAAACTATGAAGGGTTATTTGCTAGCATTCAAACCAGGCAAGTACTTGAATTCAGTCTCTACAGTCAAGGGACTTGACGTGCAAACACAAACCACACCGATAGACTACATGTACTGGAAAGTTGCATGCCACTGCTAATCATGCTGCAGCAAGAGACAAATTCAAAAAAGTAACATTGTGACAGATAATTCTACTACAATTGTTCGGACACAATTGGCCCACTGTGCTCAAGACACTGAGAAACGACCCATACTCCCAAGACCCACCGTTGGGGAAACCACTGGAGAAGACAGTAGATAAAAAAAGAAATATCATTCCTCATCGCAGTGATGTCGAATCACCCTTGGGTGTAGAACATTGTTATCCAAGAAGGTCATCCTGTTTGCTTCTGGCTGATATATCCATGTGAGATGCCCGGTTAATTTGTGTGTGTGTGTGTGTGTGTGTGTGTGTGTGTGTGTGTGTGTGTGTGTGTGTGTGTGTGTGTGTGTGTGTGTGTGTGTGTGTATGTGTTTATCTGTTTAATAGCATCAGTCTGGGCAGGATTACAGGAGGTGGCCGTTCAAATGCCGCACAGTGCAATATTGGAAAATATGAGGGCGACTTTATGGCTGTGCTGGCTTTTGGGGGACATACAGTGAGGCCTCCTGGAGTGTAACTGGCCGGTGATTGACGACAGGGGCTGATAGGATAGCGGTTGGATCAGCGAGACCTCCCGGGTGCTCTGGTGTCTGGGGGCGCGCTGATCTACAGTCCCCTCCTACGCATGTGGCAGCATTAAATCTCTTACACACTAACTTGGTATTGCGCAGCCACACACATACCAGCACACACAAACACACACACACACACACACTCTCTCTCACACACACACTCACACACACACACACACACACACACAAAGCCTTTCTCCTGTCCTTCATCAGATCATTCCTTCCCTTTTTGACAAAGAGCAAATGTGAACACAAACACCAGCACACACAAACACCACATGCAGACATTAGAAAATATATGCTGAAAGAGCTTGTACACACAAACACATGTGTAAATAAATGACGGAGCTGGGGCTATCCAGGGCTTTAGTCTAATGTCAAATCTGTCTTGCCCCGTTGAGCCCCTTCACATGTTATTCAGAATATACAGGGGGAAAGTAGTTTCATTCTGTAATTCAATCAAACGCTCTAAACATTAAAAATTTAAAGTAAAAAAAAAACAACTAATAATAATAATCTTCTTCAATGTTGTCTCTCCCATTACCTCTTAATAGAGAACATCAAAGTCAGAAAGACTTCTCAATCGGAATTTCCATTTTTGGATTTTCCGAGGAGCACTTCAATGTAGCATTCATCATCGCACATCTGGATTTCGGCCCATTGCTTGCATGCAGTGCTAACCATGGACCATTGGATATACTGAGTGCTGCCAATGCAGGTAAATCCAGACCCAGATATTATGTGCCAACAGGAACTTCATTATAAAGTAAGTGAAGTCATGAAACTCCATCATTTTCTCCGCCCACCACTTATTGGTCAGAGCCCTCCTTCACACCGGGAGAGAAACATTATTCTGGCGCCGTGCATGGCGCTCATATACACGGTGCTGCAGCACCACCAAACAGTCTGAGTTGGTGATCTTGCAGCAATTCTTACTGATGGGCTTCTTTTGGTGAGAAAAAGTAAAGTGGACGTTTACTAAAATGACTGAAAGCTGTTTTTCTCACACAGCAAAGCATGGCTGCTGTTGGAGCTGTGTGCGAATTGGCTTGGCACCGCAGATGTTGTGTTCTGCGTTAGTCTTTTCTTTTATACCTTGTATTTAATTAGTTATTTTTCTCCACTTAAGGACAATTATCATTTGACGCAATCTGCTGCAGTGCCAATGAACAATGACCCCTGACACTGTTGCGACGAGTATACACATCTTTGATTTGACTGTTTTGTCGAAGGGTGTGTTTGCACCTTTTTTTTCCTACTGTGTTTTTGTTTCAAAGAGGAACCTCTCAACTGTAAGCTCTCGCTGTCTTTCTCCTAGACTCAGTCCGTGGGCAGCAGGGGAGAAGCAGTGTAGCCAGCTAATCATTTGCGGAATGTGGCGTGGATATAAGATAGGCCCAGATTGGGAATGCACGGAGCCAGAGGAATGGTAATTACTGTGGAAATCAAACACCATCAATTGTGAGGTTTTTCAACATTTCACAGTGTCCCTCTCCCCCTCCTAAAAGCCCCTTCTCCTCTCACTCCAACTCAAACGACCCTCGCTGCCACTCCCTCAGCCCTCCTTCCTTTCTTTCCCCACAATATTTTCCACCCTATTCCGCTCCTCTACTTCTACTTGCCTACTTTTGACCCCTCCCATTTATTTTGCTTTAATTTTTTCCGCCTCACTCCACCCTCTCACTTTGTCTATCTATCCACACTCTTTCGCAGTATACACCCACTTATATACCTAAGCCCTCGGTCGAAGTGGCTTTGTTTCCCCATCCTGTGTGCTCCACCCATACTCACTTTGCACAACCAAACACACACATACACACACACGCACACGCAGACCCGCACACAAATGACCACATAAGACAAATGACCTTCATCAATGTGTGTCTGGAATGTGAAAACACTGAAAAGCGGGCGCCCGGAATGTTTGTTATCCATTCCAAAGGTTTTAGAGACTCTCACTTACTTTGGGCCGTGTCTCGCAAGAAATTGCCAGCTAATACTAATTCTCTCCAGTGTTTGTCTTGTAACTTAGATGATAAATGAGTTTTAGTATATAGTGCCTCTGACTGCAAACCACACACATGCATGCGTGACCTCAGAGGTAGTTAGAGGACTGCGGGGTGACATGTGATTACAGGTCGGTTTTAATGCCTCCGTTCCCCAGCGGGTAGTTAGACCGTCGACCTAACATATAGCCACTTTTGTCGGGCATGACACTAGCCAGCCTGGCTGCAATCAAGGGCACTTTTTGACAGTCTGCTGCATGTGTTCCTGAGCGTGCCTACCGCTTTGTGTCAGGCTCATGGGTGCACATATCAAAGTGCTGTTGTTATGTAACACTGGCTCACACACGCACACGCACACACGCGCACGCGCACACGCACACGCACACACACACACACACACACACACACACACAAAGCCTTTCTCCTGTCCTTCATCACATCATTCCTTCCCTTTTTGACAAAGAGCAAATGTGAATTGGACAAATAGGGCCTCTGTCAGGGGTGACTTCCAGGGATAAGGAGGATTGGGCTCATGTGAGGGAGGGAGGCGGAGGTCAGAGCCCACACTTCATCAATCTTCCTTGGGGCGCTCGTAGCCTGTAGCCCCCCTCAGCAGCCTCCTCCACCACCAGCACACTGTAGATCACGGGTATCTCTTGGCAGTGTTCACTTGAGGGTCAAAGTCCCTACTACTGATTTGGCATCCTTTAGGATGCGCCTCCAAGCCAGAAATGTTATTTATTCCTGTCATTTTTCCCATATTAATTTAATTCCTGTGACTAGCTGGAATGAAGTTTGGTGATGTAGAGGTCTAGGGAGGTTTGGAAAACATTTGAGTTGGATGACCTGGTCAATGAGGAGAGTGCTTTATGAGCACTGCGAGTCCTCTGAAGCTTATCTCCCATGAGCCCCGAGTGCAAAGTCAGCCGCCCGTCTGTGAGAAGACAAATAGATGGAGGAAGCGACGCATTAAGAGGGCAGGAGAGCTCGCACAGACGCGGTCACACGCACGCGCGTCTGCACATTTCGCAGTCCGGTCCAGACAGCAACAACGCTCTTTGCCAAGTGTCACTGGGCAGTGTTTGTCAGAACATAACATTCACGCTGCGCCATGGCAACAAGCACTTCCTGCTTCCTGCTCTCGCTGTGTGAGGAGACAATCTGAGGAAATCGATTTTGCTGCAATGGGGCAAAGCAGAGCAGGAACACAAATATGCACATGCACAACATGTGTGGGTGTGATAGCGATATTTGACGTCCCACTAAAACTGTGCTGATATAGGTCGCAAATGTCTGTATGCATGTAAAATACATGTACAAAAGCATTTTTTTTTTTTGCATTAGAATTTCTATATTGAGGTAAAATGTATGTTTTAGGGTTGTTTTTCAGAAAGGAACTTAACAACTGACATGATGACTTTCCTGATAAACACGTTTTCATCACCACCCTTGCTTGGCCTGATTGACATGGCGAAACAATTAACTTTTCCATTTACAGTAGCAACTTCAAAAACCCAAACATTGTCAGATAAAGAATCTTGAAAAAAAAGCTTTCACCACATTAAATGGTTCCAGCATTCATGTTTCATCACTGGAAAGAGCAACTAAGTGTTTCAAAAGAATGTCCACATTTGCATACAATAATGTTGGGGGAGGGGAATGTTGTTGAGGTCTAAACAAATCAAAATGAAAATAAACTGCGCTGTCGCTTGGATTATAATGCTTCCTGTTTGTGAAAGTGGGCCTATCAAAATATCCTGTCTGCACTCAGGCGCAAACAGCAGATTGGACGATTAGTTAAACAAACTTCTCAGAGGTGAAACTGCTCCGGAGGCAAAATGTATCTCATTAGTTGATATAAAGTATAACTGGACAGGTGAAGTGTATTGGTATTTCAATGCAAATTTGCTAAATGGCAATACAAGAGAAAAGAGAAAAAATACAATTAAGGAGAAAAGTTTCCTTCATCTCCATTTGATTTATAATCTTGGAAAATAGTCTTACTAGTGTGGCTAGCCTCTCCTAAACTAATTAAGTTAATTATAGAACCGTGGTGTCAGATTTTTTGTTTGTTTTTTGTCACAGTAACAGAAAGATCTTCAGACTTAACACATAATTACACCTCCTTTTGCCAGCATTCCTCAAGCTTCAGTCTCATATTTTCCCAGAGTTTTTTGGCACTGCTAAGTGAGTGACAAATACAGTACATAGTTACATTCAGTAGATGTTTAAATAAAATGACTCTTTGGCCTGAATGACTTCTACATGTTAGTCTGATGAGAAATCACATTTTTGTTGTCCTCCGAGTTGGCAGTTAGCCGAGGCCACAGCCAATGACGGAGGAATGTGCACCTCGGAATGATGTCATTGACATATTTGATGGTGAAGACCATGCATATTGACTGTAAAAACATTTGGCCACTGTCATTAAACACTTTGGTTATTAAAAGTCATTTTGTAGCTGTAGTTTTTAGTATGACTGTGAAATCGATTTGGACTGCAAGCTTTGGATTTTAATAGTTTCTATATCAAAGCGTGGGCTGTTGAATTTTTATAAGAAGCAATTCTTCTTGAGTCCAAGATTTTGGTTTCACAGCACACAGCAATACACTCACTGTTAACTGTTTGAATACAATGATTAGTATCCTTTTTTTTTTTAAATGAAAGCGCTTAAAAGTAGGAGTTGCTGCCAAAAGCGTAGTAGAGAAATCTGTGTTGGCGTTCTCACTTGGCAATGTAGGTGAGTATACTGCAACATTTGATAATGCAACACAATTGATATAATAGGTTCTTTCTATGTTGGTCCACCAGGAAGGTCAGGTTAGGCATCGAGCGACACAAAGGCACAAACTCTGAATCAGGAATACTGGACTTTAGTCCATGTATTGCACTAGCCACATTAGGAGTATATTGCGTATCTGCTGTGTGTGCCGCGACTGGCTTGCTCTTGTGCTCCATCACACACTGAATGTGTGATTAAAGAAACCAGAGGGCTGTGACTAAAAAACCTTAAGAGCTTTCTGACATGCCACTCAACTTTTAATGGATAACATTCCTCTGTTAAATTAATCATTGGGGACGCAAGCACCCGTGAAGTGAATCGACCCGGACTAGCTCGCAGACACAGAGGCAAACATGAGGGAGCTAATAAAGGCAAATCAAAGCAGAGAGCTCCACTCTGTGATGACAGAGTGCCCCAGGCCTCCGTCACACGACCCCCGGATGGTCTGTCTGCTCCCATGGTTACCCCTCCCCCTGCTCTGATCTCATCTCGCTCATAAACAGCATTCAAAATCCTAGTAAACACAAACACTGCAGCCAGCATCCATCATCCAGTGGTCAGAACACACACTTGATTTACAGTTTTGCTTTGTCGGCTTGTTTTCCTCCTTTTTCTTCCCCAGAATTCCTCTCTTTCGTTTGGTTATTGCATTCCCCGTTCTATGAGCACTCACGCTACATTGAAAGTTTCTTTGAATGTATGTGTGAGAGCATATGTGATACTGTGACCTTCAGTGTGATGAACGACTGACACCTCGCCCTGACCGATAAAGTGAGGGGTAAACCCTGTTTGTCGTAAATAATGGTCTGATTTATTGTGATGTTTTTCCCTAACCTCAGCGGCACGCCATCAACACAAACACAGACAGCGATAAGGAAAAATGTCACCTCATACAGAAGCTTTTCCTTGTGGTCAGAGGTCAATATTTACATGCATTCATCCTCAGCTTCCCACAGTTTTTAAAAGATTCAAACAAGCACTTGGTCGATAAGAGAAACATGAACAAACATCTATCCGTGCAATGGACCATTTATAAACACTGTGCATGTTTAGGTTAGAGCTGGAGAAAAAAAAATAAAGAAATAAACCAAAGGAAGTCAAAAGGAACACGAATTATCAAGTAAATCTGAAAAGTGGCCACTTAAAGCAGTGAAAACACAACATATTTCAACTCATTTCAAAATAAGAGGGTAGAATACAAATCATTCACTTAAAGGAACATGCATGGACTCCTAGGTGGAGCCCACATTATATATTTAAATATACAACATTTAACTATACTCACATGACTTAATTTCCATACAGAATCTTGGCAAGCCGTTCACCCACCCCTATGAGGTAGTGCAGGGCACCTTTTTCAGGAGCACATATACATTCTTCTCCATTAATCTCCATTTGGATGTATATAGCGCCATTCCCTGCCACCTCCATTACACCGAAGCGCCGTGCATCAATCACTGTTTTCACGTGAAGCAAGAGTAAAGGAGCATTTGCAGGAAATCCACTGTGTTTTGTTCCCCTCTGCGCTGTCTCTCGTTCCTCTATCTACGTTTCACTCACATGCGTCGCTCCACCGCAGAAGTAATAGATGCTAGTTTATAGAATAAGTGTTGACATGACATGCTAAATAGGTCCACATAGTCCACACTGTGTTGAGAATGTACAAATAACATTTAAAGCTATAGCGAGTAACTTCTGTTGCCCCCATGAGGAAATTCTGAGTAATTACATACACCGGTTTTCTACATGAGGTATGCCTTCGGTGATCACGCATGGATTGTATACCCTCTGCTGTACGTCCAGGTTCTTTTCTTAGCTGTATAAACATCAACTGAAACATTTCTTCTGTGCTTCTTAAGTTTTTTCTGAACTCCTGCGCCCATGTGTGGTATGAAAAAGTTACGCAATATAGCTTTAACATGTCTGTTCTCAACCGTTTTCAGCATTTTGGTGGACACATCCTGCTATTAAGTTTGTAATCGACTCAGAAAGTAGCCTCCAGTCTGAGACTGGAAGCTAGCTAGAGTGGCTCACTAACGCTAGCACTGATTCCCACATTACTTTTCATTTAACACCTGTCTTTGGCACCTCCCACACACTCGTAAAAAAAGAAGAAGGTCTAGCTAGAGTTAGCTGTCTCTTTTTCACAGGTCGAGTAGTGGTGAGAGCAAACTATCAGACTGTGAATTGCAACTAAAAGTCAAACCAGGTCTATACCAGGTCTATCAAAAGGCTGCATCATACCAAAGTGTGAAAAAAAGGTCTGGATACCATTGTACCATTGTACCATTGTACAACACCAGATAACCACGAGGAATTGCACTCAAAATGTGTTTGTGTACTTTGGATCAAGGCAAACTTTGCCCAAACTGTACCGACATTTAAAAATATTGCACACACACAATTGTGTATACTTGCTACAGCTTTGTTTACCCACTTGTACTGTAAGCAGTGTAACGAAGCCAGGAAGTTGAGACATTAGCGCAGCAGGCAACACAACAGTGTGAAAACTGAGACAGATCACAGAAAATCACGCATTGGTGGTTGACGTACAACACAGCTAAGCCAGGATGTTTGAACATCCCACGACGACCAAAGCGAACTTGTGTGTTTGTGTGAGCCCGCCAAATTCAAGAAACTGAAGCCCAAATCAGCCCCGGAGTTCCTACATTTTTCAGATTTTTATTATTGTAAAAACACAAAGCAAAGCCCCGTGTTCGGCGTTGCTACTATGGTTTTAAAGTTATGTTGACAAATCCGAATCATCGAGCAAAGTCCATAACACATGAACAAAGCAAATCATCTGGCGGCTGAGGTATAGTGAACACAAACAGCCTCTTCTGCTCTGTTTCTCCGTATGATAAATATTTATACCTGAAAACAAAGAAAACACACGTGCAAAAAGGCAATCACCTGGCCCTGCTAACACGCCTGCCAAAAGCCCAAAGCTTGCATGAGAGTCGAGGCAGTGCGCTCTCTAAAAGCCATCAATGTTGTCTGTGGACCTTGGTCTGATCCAAGTGCTAAAAATAAAATAAACTGCAATGTAAAGTTCCTCCATTTTGGCTGCCTTTGGTTGCCTTATAAAATATTAGCTCTGCAGGGCTCTGGAACAGTATTGAGGTAGGGGTGAATGGGTTCATAAAGGGAGTGACACATACACCTGTTTTCTACATGTACCCATGCAAGAGGTACATGCACAAACAAACACACTGTAATTACGATTGTTTAAAGTTGAAAAGAAGCACATGTCGAGACACGAAAGACATCCATCCATCTTTTTTCTAAATGGCTGATCCTGTTCGGGGACGTCTTATCTTATAGAGCATACATAAACACACACATCCCTACACGTACGCACGCACATTCGCACACACGCACAAACACACACAAGATGTTGAAAACCAAACAGTGCAGACGTTGCCTGAAGGAGTGTTCAGCTGCGACGCAGATGTGCCGAATAGAGTGGACGGAGCTAGTACACAACACGCACAAGTGCACATATTCACATACACACCTTTACTTGGCAGTGGGAGGGATGTTTGATACGAGGTTAAGGTTCAGAGAGTGAGAGATAAGCATCACATAACCCCTTCGACCAGGTAATATATTAAGACACTCTGGTCAACTGGAGAATGAAAGAAACAAAGGAAATTTTCCGCCGCGGGGTCAGGAAGAGAGAGTAAGAGGAAGTTGGAATGAAAGAGAAAAGGAATGAGGATGGTAGCGAATGGAACCAAGACTCCAAGACATGCGGTTCAGATTATGACTCGATGCCATGAACATCCTAATGGGAGAAGCCGTGTGTTGATCCAAGAAAACTGGCGACGTGTGGCCAGAGGTATTTGAAGGGGCATGAGCATTCTGCACCACTGGTGGCATGGTACAGCGGTGTGAAAAAAACATCATTTATTTGAAGGGATAGTTCAGTATTTTTTTTAAAGTGGGGTTGTATGAGGTAGCTACTTATGTATAGTTAGTCTGTTACCTTATGGAGATAGCTTTCAGCGCTGTCATTTTAAGGAGTTTGGAAAAGACATGGCTGTAGCAGAAGTCAGTCTTGTATTATTTCAGAGGGGGGCAGCAGAATTTTTTTTTTCAACGGATATAAATGCTTACCTGAAAAATAGATATCTGTTCAATATACTAAATGTAGTATTCTTTCACTGCTGATATGTTGAATGATATGCTGCACTGCACCCACACCAGTTGGCATAGTAGGGGAGACCGGGGCTAGTAGGCACACGTTTTACTCTAGTGAGAATTGCTCATCACCTAAACATCTTTTCAATAGTCAGTCCTACATTAGATTGAAGCTTAAGGTGTTGGCTTGAAATGTGTACCCCTCACTTTTTCTAACTTATTGTAATAAAGAAGAAATTTACTATCAAAGACACTCTAACACATTGTGACAACCAACCCCATCAAGGGGTCGGTTGTCACACACTATGGGGTTGTTTGTCACAATGTTATCTTAATAGGAAAAATCTTAAAAAGAAGGCAAGAAAGCAGAACTACATTTTAAAGTTTAATTTCATTATCAAGTTGAAAAATAGGCCTAGATAACTCTATGTATCTTAACACAAAATGAGCAAGGAATAAACAAACAGGAAATCCATATTAAGACCAGCCTACTGTAAGTAACAACATAAAGAACAAAACAAATAGGTCTAACAACAATAGCCTACTTAACTAGGCTACACACATCTTCTGTTTCTTCTTCCCCAGCTGGTGTGGAGTGCACTGGGGTGCAGTAGCCTTGGCAACTGGTCTAGTTTGGGATGCACTGGGTCATTTTGATTTTGTTGCCCTTTTTCTCTTTTGCATGCTAGCTGCCTTTTCCTGCTCTATTATCTCCTTCTCTGGGGTGTCAGTGAGGATACAGCTTGACATTTTCTTTTGTTATTGGGTTCCTTTTCTGGCTGCAGCCTTTGGATAACATGTGACAACCAACCCCCCCAAAAATGAGACGACCAACCCCAACTGGAATTTCTTGCTAGCATCAAGGCCAACAACCATCTGACAACTAATAAGCTTGCTAACAACAATCTAACTATAGCTTGACCTTCACACTTTTTTAGGGTAACAAGTGTTTTGTTATAAACCAATTGTGTAAAAGCCTAGAAGAAAAATACTGAGGAGCTAAATATTTTCAATTTGACATGAAAAACACAAACAGTCCTCTCACCTCAAATTCAGCCATCTAACTCCAAGGAAGACTATGTAGGTGACCTCTGATCCCAATTCTGGATATTTACATACAAAAATTTAACAGCCAGCGCCTTCTGGTTCCGAGATATAACGATTGTGACAACCAACCCGTGTGACATATAACCCCGTTCTCCCCTAATACATGGCAGAAATAGGATCAGTCCACAAATCAGCAGTGAAAAAATCCTAAATTAAGTGTACAATTGAAAATATATTTATTTTTGAGGAAAGCATTCATATATAAGGGCGAAAACGCTTTTTCTGCTGGCCCCCTCTGCAACAGTACAATGCTGACTTCTCGCCCAAGCTCCTTACAATGGCACCTGCGATGCACTGACCGACATCTCCATAGGGATACAGACTTACTATGCACAAGTACCTAATACAACCCCACTCAAAAAATACCCTTTGAACAAAACTTCCTCCCGCTCCCTCAATCACTCAATCCAGCGCTTTGCAGAGAAGGGACGTTTGTAGAAACTGTCTCGCACAAACAACATTTACACGCTCAAACAAAACCTGTCTACTCCCCCCCCCACCCGTTGGCCCTCCCCTACCCCAATCTGTTACACAAGATCAGCATGCATCTGACTTTAAATAAACTGTTTGGAAAAGCCAGCTGTCAACCGCAAACAGTATACACGAAACAACATGAAATAATTCATCGTTTTAACGTCTAATCATGTGTAATCAAGTCAAGTCAATTAGGCTACGGAAAAGGTTGCTTTCATGGCTTTTGTAACTAAGTGTAGCGTCTTGGGCACGACTCTTCCATCGAACAAATGCTCCCATGTTATTGTGTCTGCGGTCCTACTGCACTGCTGATAAACAGGTAACAGAGATTGCACACAAATTTTCATCTTGAACTAATCAAAGCAAAGTAGTCTCTGAATTTGTTCCTAATAGGGGCCTGGTTGCATGCGGACTATTGCGGGGCCTGTTTCTGTTCTTAAAGAAAACAAATGAAAAAGTTCCACAGAACTTGAAGCAAAAGAAAACACCATCCAGAAGAAGACCTTTAGCAACATGTGGACAAACAGAAGTTATTATTAGTGTGTTTTAGAAGGAAGGGACTTGCCCATGAACCGACAACTTCAGTTACACAATTACGAACAATGGAAACGCACTGATTAGTATCATATTCCCGGTCAATCTCGAACCTCATATTTTTTACCAAGGCCTCCATCCTAAAGTCATAACTTCATGGTTTCTGTTGGAGTGCGTCTTGGTATTTTATCTGGTTTCCTTGGCATAGTAAAATTAAAATAATCTTTTCTTGTCAATATTAAGGGATCAAGGACATACCAGAATACCAAGTTCTTCCATACCAAGCAAAAGGCCAGTGTGAAAGCGGATAATAATGGACGAATATCAAGAGACACAGGTATGAAGCAGGACCCTTACGGTGTCAAGCTGTTCCGCACCCCTGAGGGAAATTAGGGAGCCAGGCAGAGACAAAGACGCCACACACATTTGGACGGACCCCACTATCCCACAGATATAATCACCCCTGGAAGAGTCTCTGCTAGTCTGTTTCCCATTTCAAACCTCAATGAATCCCATCCTCATCCTTTAAAAGCACACAGACGCGCGCACACTCACACACACACACACATACACACACACACACACACACACACACACACACACACACACACACACCATGGCCTGGAGAGATGGTTACACTCTATGTCGTTGACTCAGTGGAAAATTTCAGAACCACAGAAACAAAGGCATTCGGTAAAATCGGGGAATATAACTCCCACCAAGTGTAGGAGTTCTGGTGTCTTTTGTTCAGAAACATGAAATGCAATGTTCAAACCAGTTTCATCAGCGTCACACATTGAGCAAAATTTTTTGAAAAACTGAAAATTTAAGTACTGATTATAATGTATAAAACTACCACTGATGAAAACTGACTGTTGTATTGGTTTGAATATGAAGTGATGGAAACAGTCCACTATAATGTTAATTTCACAAAAGCAAAGCAAAATGGCCTCCTTAATGTTTTTTGATGTCAATATGAACCAGAAGGGATCACATCATAGCCAAAAAACACAAATAAATTGAGAAAAAGTTCAGTTATCTGATGACCAACAGTGTTGTTTTCATGAAAACAAAGTCTGACCCAGGGAGCTGATCTATTTAAAGACAATCATTAGTAGTAAGTCCAAAAGTGCTCAGCTCTTTCCTTTTCCATTCTGTATGTAACAAAAAGGAAAACGTGTTTCGTAAGTTGTAACATTCACTCATATGCGCTTGTTTCAAAAATGGTCTTGGCCTGAGCCTTGTGTTTCCAGTGTGGGTTCTGAGGATTAAAATGGAAACACATTGAAACCATGGTGCTGATCCAGCTCTCTTTTAGTTGTGTACATTCTTCATCGACAGTGAGCACTGCTGAATCAGAAAGAGTTACATAACAAAAGTTGCGAAACCAGGAGACTCGGGGCAACAAAATGCCCCTGGTCGTCCCGGTTGCGTGAAGGATGTAGTTTGAGTCGAAATGATAACGCAAAAGTACCCTTACTCCATTTTAGAAAAGCTTGCAGTACCACTATCTCCCCTGATATTCTGCTTCTTCTGGGGAGTTTGAAATGTATAATCAAGGTCTGGAATAGGCCCTGCACCGCTAGTTTGGCTATTAAAAACACGGCCTCAGTTGGACAACAAACAATTTCTTGTTTACTTCCCATGGTTAATTAATAAGTTGGAATGATCAAACCATTCACGTCCCCTGTATTTACATTTCAATACTAAGGAGAAGGAAGCCACATTGACCTAAAAACTGTGCAACCCCAAAATGGGAGTGCATAAAAGTATAGACTGATTGTCTGTGATTAAAATAAAACCATGCAGTCTGAGCTGAAGGGGTTTTACTATAAAGCACAATCACAATGAAACTTGACACCCATCAGTGTTGTTAGTGTTTGTGTATTTTCAGCCACGCTAGAGATGTGATTCTAGGGATGACCATGTTGAATTGTCAGTTGGTCGACCACTTTGTTCCAAACTTATAGGCTATATCTCTGGATGGATGGTGTGCCATTTTGCACAGAATGAAGCTTACTGTCTTTTGGGATCCTCTTGACTTTTCACGCAGTACAACCAACAGCAGAAAGTTTTCACTTATTAAGGGAATAATCTCGACATCTGCAAATAGACTGGCACAGACGTTCAAAGCTACCAAAGGACGAAAACCTTATATTACTTTTGAGTTCCGTCATGCCATGATGAGGTAGACATTTGTGGTGATATTCTCAACAACGAGATGGATTGCCATTAAATTGGTTTCAGACATTCATGTAGCATTTAGGATGATTTATTATAATTTTATGCTATACCGCCTGTTGGGCAATGACTATGAAATACTTCACAGAAAAATGTAATCTGTTTTTCAATGAATTGTATAAACATTCACAGATTTTCCTTCAGAACCTACTTTAAGTGAATTGTTTTTGACAGTGTGTTGAGTCTGGACTAGTTTTTATATTTTTTCTTTTAAAATCATTTGATTCCCCATATGTTTGGTGTCTATCAAAGGAAACCCCATTTTGATGTGAAGACATGATGTCAGAAAACACCAAATGGTAACATGGTGCAAATGGATTATGTTTTCATCCAACACCCTCGAGGCAAGAATGAAAAATAACAATGAAACTGTCTGTTACTATTCCAGGGTATAATAAAAGACAAGCTGTCCTATGTCATGCTCATTGGTCAGGAAACTCACATTATATAAAAAAAACTATTACATTTGAAAAAAAATAGCTATTGTTTTTCAGGATTGTATGGGGAATGTTACCCAGTCCCTGCATTTGATTGGAGGAATCCATGAAATGAACAGCTAGAGGGGTTTCCACTCATGTACACAAAAAGTGTTTTTGTTCCTTCAGATACCATTGTCGGTTAAAGCTCAGAATATCTGTGGAGTTCAGCAGGTAGTGCAAATATTCTTTTAGGACCCGCCACTGAAATCTCCAGGGCTTTGCAGCGAGTCATTGGCCCAACGCTTCAAAACACTCCCCAAATCCTGGAGATCACCCTGAGAGGGAACATCTGTGGGCTGGGACGGCCTGCATATGAGAACAGTGTGTGTGTGTGTGTGTGTGTGTGTGTGTGTGTGTGTGTGTGTGTGTGTGTGTGTGTGTGTGTGTGTGTGTGTGTGTGTGTGTGTGTGTCTGTGTGTGTGTGTGTGTGTGTGTGTGTGTGTGTGTGTGTGTGTATGAGCGTGCGCGCATGCGTATGCATGTGAGAGTACGTGCGTGCATGTGATAGAGAGCGAGAGAGAGGGAGAGAGAGAGAACGAGATTGTGGTTGTGTGCGGTTGAATGAATAGATTGGATGGTTATGATTTATGTCAAACAGTGTTTAAGTTCATGTATGTGTGACATGTATAGGTCCTTCTGTTGACACATAATTACTAGTATGACTATGCATTAGTGTGTGTTACTCTCTGTATCAGCGCGTGTGTGTGTGTGTGTGTGTGTGTGTGTGTGTGTGTGTGTGTGTGTGTGTGTCTGTGCGTGCGTGCGTGCATGTGTGTGTGCGTACGTGTGGCGTGGGCCATCAACTGGTACAGTTCCGCCTTCCTAAAAACCAACAGTGAACAGTCACCGGGGAAATTGGAGGATTATTCTATAATTGGGATCATACTAGACCAAGTGGAGGCTTGTGTGTTTTCATGAAGTACATGATGTTATCCTGACCAGTAGTTATATTCATACAACAGCTGACCTGCAGTAGCACACAATTCACTCATTGTACACACGATATTCATAAAATGTTCGGACCATAAAAACAACAGCAGTGGTTATTTGTTGAAAGGCTGAAAGCAGCCAATGTTTTTACAAAACTGACCTCTTCTAGTCATTCAAGTAGCTTCTAAGCAGTAAAGGCAGAAGTTGCATGATATTGTACAGCAGCACAACCTCTTAGTAGGAGTGGCGGGTGGTAAGCAGCATATACAAAGCTTGTGACATGCCATGGTTTGCACCCAGTTTCATACCAGCAGTCAGTTTTTCGATTGATAGAGGCAGGCTTTCTCAAACGTCTACCATGACCACAGCCCTTTTCTAATGTTAACAAAATACTTTTCATTGCTGCAACCTTTACCATATAGGTAACAGATGAGTAATCATCAGTATAAGATTTTTCTAGAGCACTCATATAGGTTGTTTTAGACAGCACTGACAAGCGGTTTTCTCATTTAAGGTACGAGGACTTGTGGTAAAAACAGACTTTATACAAAGACAAATACGAGTATGTCAAGTACAACACACAACGACAGCATCACGTAATGGCAAGTTATTTGATTCACATCAGTTCCTCATTGTATACATGCCAGTTGTGCCATACAGAAGTAGTTTAAGAAGTAGTCTCTGCACCCTGCACACACTCACACAACACAACTTAACCACATATACAATGCACACAAACACAGCACATACTCTAACACTCTACATAATCCCAGTACATCAAGGTGACACACACAATCCCATTCTGTACCCAAAAACCATATGCACAATACAAACAATGACACATTGTAGAACCATTGCACGCACACACCACCCACACATGCTGCAAATGGAGCCAAGACCAACTCTGACTGACAGCTTAAGCAGATTCAGCCTATCTGTTCCCATCAGGTGTGATGACTGGCGGACTGAGGGGTTAAATCCAAAACTCCACTCTAAACAGAGAGAGCGGGCGTATGTTTAAACAGGTCTTTGGCCAAGTAGCCAAGGAAAGCAGGACTTTGTGACCACCTCAGCAAACAGCTCGATTAAAAGGATTTACCATTGATTTCTTGGTTAAGGTTACAATGGAAATATTTGGACAAAAGGCTGCTATCAGCATGAATTACCACTGACATGTTTGCACGTTTGAAAAAGAAAAGAGGCAAGAAAGAATGCATTAGTTGGTGAAACCTAAGAAAAATAAGGAAGAATGGGAGAAAGACACAAAGAAACAAAGAAAGACACGGTGGAGATGGAAGTGTGGTGCCGATTTTCATCTGTGTGTGTGTGGGGGGGGGGGGGGGGTGTATGGGGGGTAGTGAACGTCCATGATGTGCGTTTCTCTGTGGGTAGCATGTTGGAGGCCGGGTACACTGCCGTATGTGGTTTTCCCAAGGCCAAGCAGATCCAGCTGGAACCACCACTATTTCTCTCATAGACACATAGAGTTACACACCACTACTCAGAGGGAGGTAGAGCCAGGGTTTTCCTGTGCATGTGGAAAAAAGGAGGGAAGCGGGGAGGGGGGAAGAATGAGCGGAGGTAACCCTAGCCACCAAGGTGGCCCTCCGGTTGGGTCCAAATCCTACTATTCTTCTTTCCTGAATCTCTGCGAGGGAGTTGAACACGTGGGGCGAGGCGCCGTGCATGGACGTTGACGAGTGGGGTGGGGTCTGGACACTGTTAAAAGCGTCTCCCTGTTTTTTGACCACAGTTACGTTACATGCCAGTGGGTGTCTGGTTATGAAAATAAAGCAGTGCGTGGGCCCAGTCCAGGCTCATATATAAAGCATATGTCTCCAAACACAGGAATCCAAATTCCAAAGGCAGGAATTTAGCAGAGCTCTTTAGTTCTACTTCACTGCGGCGCGGGGCTCTTTCGATCCAAAATGTGATTATCTCCCTTACAAATTGTTCGAAAACAGCAAGAGTACAGGGCCTAAGTCGCAGCATTGCAGGGTATTGGATTTGACTCGCTCTGTGAGACACAGGAGTATTTGTCTCTGTCTGTATCTGGTATTCTCTCTCCTTCCACTCTCTCCATCATTGTGTCCTGCTCCTTAATCTATCTTCCCTTTTCTCTCTTTCCGTCTCTCTCTAGGGGACATTGTGCAGGCACGCTTTGGTGTTACTGGTCTGGTCCCAAAGAGGACCCTGCTGAGGAGGATTCCATAAAGCACTCAGCTCCCAATCCACATTCAGCACCTGGCTAAATATTATCCTCAGAAAACATGACTGCATCGTTAATGCAGTTTACAATGATAACAGAGAGACAGACTTGATACTTTAAATTCTTGGTCATTGTTGAAAAACAACGGATCTTTGATTTTACACAGGAGTAGACAATGCTGAGCTTAGCAAATGTTACTAGCTAGCTAATTAAGATAATGATAGCTCCATGTCAAGTTGGATGAAAACTCTGTCTCCAGCTGTGAGAATGATGATGTGCCTCTTGGCTTGGAATTAAAGCTTGGTTGCTACTTGCTTATTACTCAAGGTAGTAAATCTGAGAAAACACAAAACTTGACAGGCCTGATGTGCCTGGTTTTGGTTGCAAATATATGATTGGATAATTGCTTTTGGGGGGGATGGGTTTAGCCAACAGTCAATTGCAAGCGTGCAGATTAAGTGTCTATTTTAGACAGACTGTAAAAAACAACAGAGGCTGAAAAGGGAGCCTCAAAACTACATTTTTTGTCTGTCTCTAGAATGAGACTGAGAGAGATCAGCAGTTTAACTGATGGATCCTGAACAAGGGATGTTATTTGGACAACGCCAGAGCTCTTGTGGGTTTGTTTGAGTAAGAAACGGTGCTGACATACTGAGTGTCATTAACTACACAAAAAGACTACATCCACCAACGACCCCAAAGAAAGTTCACAACCTTATGGTTACCCTAAGAAACCTAAGAAAGAAAGTGTGTGTGTGTGTGTGTGTGTGTGTGTGTGTGTGTGTGTGTGTGTGTGTGTGTGTGTGTGTGTGTGTGTGTGTGTGTGTGTGTGTGTGTGTGTGTGTGTGTGTGTTTGTGTGTGTGTGAACACCTGTTTCTCTACATCCTCTGATCTGCTTATCATGGTACATGTAGTGCAAAGATGGATGAATCAGGGAGGATCTGAAAACCATCCAGGCTGTGTTCCAAATTGCATACTCTTTATTTTTTTCTATTCTACATACTACATCTGACCATAACAATACAATTGGGACATACTTTTACTTATTTATTTTATCACAACATTGCGCCTTGATCTTGCCTCTCCTCGTTTGTTTTCATACGGAGGCTCCATCGATGTGACGTCACCTCCATTGGCACTGGATTGTGGGTCAGAATCGCCCAAATAGCATTCTGTAGTTAGTAGTTAACATCCGGGTATTTTTAAGCATACTTAATCTGACCACAAGAATTGGGACATCCTAAATCTTTTTTCTACCATACTAAATAGCAACATGTATGGGTATTGGAACGCAGGGCAAGTTCCTAATTTTTGATGGGCTTCGATGATGTAACCAGTTAGTGACAGCGCATTAAATGAAAACACCCTTCTTAATGAGGATCCTCTTGGCTACTGTGCATGGGAACCAAAGAGCTGCAACAGAAGCCTCTGACACTTTCAGCCTCAGCAACCCTCGCCTCCACATGGAATGACTTATATTCAGTGCCTGACTGCCAAGATGCTTTGCATTTTGAAGTACAACCACAGTTGATTTTATGATTTCATGATGAGAACTCCTTAACTCTACTAACATACTGCACCGTTAAATATAATGTCAGGCCTACTGGAGAGGCAGTACAGGGCAAAGGTTAGAAATGGACAAGGAAAAAGAAGGGGAATGAGGCAGAAGTGTCTGTTCATGCAATTTGCCTCGATTGTTAAACAATCTACTTAATTACATGTACGACATTAATTACTAACATTTGACTGGCTTGCAAATCAAAGCCCTGTTATAGCAGATCGTGTTGCTACGATGTTACTTTACAATTAATCCAAGCCTGACTAGAAATCTCACATGAAGTCAACAGATCTTTATCTAAGTTCGAATTGATATTTAAGAGTGTCCCTTCAGCTCACTCATAAAACTCAGGCTCAGATGTCAAACATGTTCACTTTTAATGGGCTTTGGCGGCTCAGAACTGCAACACTAAGCTCTCCGGTTTCCACAGCTGCACGGTTCACAATTGGGGAAAACCAATTCGAAGAGGATGGATCCAAGACAGAGACTGGATCCAGTGGACTTGAAACGACCTGGACTACCTCAGCCAGCGCGTACTGACAGTGATGGAGAAGAAAAACAAAGGGCTGAAGGGAGCGAGAGGAATCGCAGAGGAAATGAATATCTTACAGTAACACATGGTGTGAAAGAAAGAAACGTCTCTCGCTGACCTCCTTGTGTTTTTCATTCCTCCCCTCTCTCCCCCCTTCCTCCTCCACCCCTCACTTGCGCTCCATGCTGATTGAAATATGCAAGCCTAATAGTCTGGGAAATAGGATCGAGAGGTTTGTGAAGGAAAGTGCGTTTGGGCAGGGCCTGCTATGCAGTGTTAAGTCGACGTTGAAGACCAGCGAGAGAGATTTATGCTGTGTGTCAAAAGAACGTAGGTAAACTGGAATTATCACTTTGAAACTATAATACCATGAAGAGAACATTATGCAGAGGAGAAGCTGAGTGAGTAGGCAATGAGGATGGAGCGGGTTACTGAACAAGAGGAACATGTATCAGTGGTTAATACCAAAAAAACAGCTGAGGAATAACCTAATGGATACATTGATTTGCTGCGGTTTCTCTACATGTTCAAGGCCAGGCCTCATCCGATGTACGTAACTCTTTATTTCACCCTCTATCTCGCATAATGTGACACCTCTATTAAAAAGAATTTAGCCGCATTATTTCTCTTCTGCTCTCTTTACCCACATTGAATGCCCTCAGCTAGGGAAATATCTTTCTGGAGCATGGGATGTCCTCTCCAGTTTCACCTCAAAGGTGGCTTAGGTAGTAATAAGGACTGTGGCATGGCCGTTCCGCTTTTGACCTCACTCGTCCAAGTATAGTAGAAGCCAATTATCACGCTCCATTGACTTCATAATTACTTTGCCAGACTGTGTGAAAGATCCGTTCCCACCAAAGCTTGAACCGAATCAAAATCATTGAACCAATTAGATTGATAAACTTGGCAACAGACACTGCATTAAAAACACTGTTTTGTTTAAACCTATGCAGCCGCTTTGTTATTGGCATAATGCTGAAAGAGTAAAGGCCTCATATGCTTCAAACAAAACTGTGACTTTTTTCAAGCACTTACAAGTTCAACACTTGAGTGCCCTCAAGGCATAGCATGCATAGTGTTATCCCTATTTGATAACTGAGTGTGTCTTTCCCTTTATCTATGGCGACTATAGTTTTGAGCATACCAGGTAAGCATAACTTTTATGCAAATCGCTGGGCATGATGTCGTATCGTATACGTTTAAACAATATAATCAGCAGGGATCAGAGGTTGTTGTAAGACACTGACAGACTGACCTGGTCTGACTTGGCCTCAGGTGACGATTCACATTGTCTACGCCCAGTTGACAGGTCAGACATCCGACTTCCTTTTCCTACAGTGGCCTCATTTGTCAGCTGAATTAGCAGGCTTGGACACTGCTGCCGCCTCAGTCTCCTGGTGCCCTTAAACGGAAAGACAGGAAACATTATTACCATCCCACTGTCCTTCCAACATACATGTACATGTCTCTCTTGGCTTATAGTACTAATGTAGAATGTTCAGTTATGACTGCGTGCTTGCTACTACAGTACATACAGTATATGGAACAATGTGAAGTATTTGATTTTGAATGATTCCATATTACTGTCAAACACTGACACACTGTACACACATGTGCATACACACAAAAAGGAAAAACGTAAATGGATTCAATCCTTCTCAGGAAACGAATAGTCCTGTGTTTCCTGCTGAGCTGCTGGTTAGTGTTATAGGCCTACTCCAGCCTTTAGAACACCGGTAGTGAAGGCAGGTCTACAGGTGGTGTGATGTGTTCAAAGACAAACATTTAACTACGTCATATACTTAGCGTGAGTGCCTGGAAATGTGAAAATGGAAATATCAGATGCATTTTTCCAAACAGGTCAGTCCTATTTTTAGATACAGTGTACCTTTTAAAAAAATGAAGTACACAACTCTATAAAAAGGTTGAATGAGTCACACTTCATGGAACTCTCAACTATGCCTGTCATGTTTTCCTTGCTGATTCAAGGGTCCACACCTTGCACCACTGGCCATAGTCAGTTACTTGTGTGGTAGCCATACATATTGGTGGTCATGCTCATTCTTCCAGTTTGTAATTTGTTTTCATGGTGCAGGTAAATGAATATACTGTAATGGTTGGAAAATATCATTTTGACAACCCATTCATCCATCCATCCATCCATCATTCTATCCAACAGCCTTTTACTCCCTCCTGTTCCACACCCTTTCTATCTTTGCCGTTCATTGATTTGAAGGACTATGCTGGTAGTTTGGGGCGTTTTAGCCCGTTAGCTTCAAATCACAATAAATTCCTTCCTTTCTATGCCTTCTCTGGATTCCTATTCATTATTGTGCTATAAAATCTTCTTGCTCATACTAAACTTGTTTGATATAATCCATCACAGTAATTGTCGTTCCATGAATCTGGCTTAAGCACTTAAAGAACCATACTGATGATTTTCGCATGGTTGCATGTTCATGAAAGCTCCATCCAAGAGTGAAGATTATTTTGCCAAAAAGCATCACAGTAACAAGCTATGTAGTCAAGAATTTAAATTGCAAAGGACAAACAATAAGTAAACTTGGTAAAGAAAACCATTGTGTTCATTGTTTGTTGTTTTTGCATGAACATGCTGGGGTATTAACTTTCCCCTCGAACAGGCCCTGCTTGCAACAGCATTATCATACCACATGACTTTGTCAAAATAAGTAGGGGAAGACAAATGTTCACTGTGACAGATTACCCTGTAGCCTACACAAATGAAGTGAAACCAAAGTCTGCCTCAATGAAAAAATTAATAAATTGAAAACATATGAAGTGCTTTGGCAAATGATGCAGACAATTTGATTTGTGTTAGTGTTGTAGTTAAAAAAAAGTTAAAAAACATCCTAAGCCACTGGCGCAGCGTTTAAAAGCAAATGAGCCTCAGATGTAGCCTACACGTTTTTAGTTAGCACTACATGTACAGTATGTGATCGTTATACAGTTTGATGAGAATGTAAGGTGTTGAGAGGTACCTGAGGTGTCCCAAGGAGGGGTCAGGGGTCACTTTGGTGTGAAAAAAGAGAGTGGGCACTGGTCGAGAGAGCTGAAACAGTGATTGACGGCAACCTTGTTATAATTACACACTTATGTTGAAACCTGGATTTCTTCTGAACACACTCACCCCCTGGGTTATTATTCTATGTTATTTTCCTCTGTTCACCGTTGCGAGCCAATCACAGTTATACCATACACTGACATGTTTTCCCAAAGCCGATGTTATTGCTAACATGGTTAGTGCTGGAAAACCAAACAAAGCATGACACAGCACTCCATCACCCGGTCTGGTGATGTCATGATGTCATGAATACCCTGTTTAAACGCCTTCCTCCTAGCACGTGTCAAGGATTGGTGAGCTGTGGGCAGGTGAGTCTATGTGTATGTGCAAATCAGTGACATATTTTGGAGGTTGAATAGTGACAGGGCATGTTTTTAAGACCCCCCCCCCCCAATATGTTGTAAAGTTGAACCAGACCGTGCAGCACCGAAGCTGGGTGTGAATGGGGGGGTTGTGTCTCTGAACAGTCCACCCTTTGAGCTTCTAGAACCAGGTCCACCCTAGCAGATCAAGCATTCATGGTATAGGGGTGTTGCCATCAGGATGGTTGGTGCCTCTGGTCTCAGGTGTTAGAGTATATTTAGTGTTTCAACCGAATTGCGGTTACATCAGGTCCCATTACTACAAGCTAATAGCAACAGCAGTGAGATCATGTATGACGCCGTAGCCTTGTCCCCTTCTTTTTAACTTGTTTGTGTTACATTGATTGAATATACCAAATAAAGGTGCATTCATTCTGTAAAAGCTGATTTATTGAAAAACCATAAACAAAGTTTAAAAAATATATATATATATACATATAAATCATACCAATCAAATTATTGTGCAATAAGTTTAGTTGTAGTGTTGTACAGGTGTAGAGTTTCAAATGGAAATATTGTTATACAGTTTTATTTGTGTTTTAATTGATCAACTGCTGGTTGATGAATTAAAACACAAATAAAACTGTGTTGAATACTCATTACATTTACAAAATGAACATATTCCCTTGACATAGACGAAACTAAGACTCTATAGTCACACTTATTGCTATGTGAGGCTATATTTAAGCACAGCGGTGTTTTAGGCTAAAATATTGTGTCGGCATGCTAACATGCTTCCGATGACAGTGGCTAACATGCTGATGCTTAGTAGGTAATATTTGCCATGTTCATAGAGATATAATGTTATGCATATACCCTTAACACAAATGATGAACATGTATGGAGTTATTTTCTTATCTTTATTCAAGGGCATAGTCTTTTGATAAGAGAGCATCATATATTGTTTCCACGTTGAGATGTTGTAATCCTTTCCCTCAAACTCTTGCCCTGGCACCTCAAACTGCAACTACTTGCTCTCAAATTGACTCTGCTTCTGCTCAAACTGTATGCTTGTTCCCGAATATATTGTTGATGGCACAGATTTCCTGGTTCCAGCATATTTCTTTGTCAGCAGTTTGTGTGCGAAGGGCAGAGTTTGAGGGAACACATTAAAAAATCTGAACGTGCAAACAATAAATGATGCTCTCTAATCAAAAGACCACGCACTTGAATTAAGATATGAAAATAACTCCATACATGTTCACCATTTCAGTTAATGGTATTAGCATAACATTTGCTAACGCTAATGGGAATGTCATTAGTTTAGCAGAGATTTGGTCAAAGACACCTGTAGGTACGGAATTAGTGGAGGTTAAAAGTTAATGGATCACCAAAGTGATTGCAATTCATCCTGAGGGAGACAGGAATGTTTTTAATGTTGTGTTCATGTCACTCCATCGAAAGGTGTTCACAAATTCTGATGAATGTGTGGTTTTTTTTGTATTCGTAATTTTTCATACTATTGTGTTTAGTTTTAAATAAATACTGACTGATTCTCATATTTTATATATAATCATTAGTCTTTATAGACATACTCTTAGGGTGTGTTTAACGCTCTGATTTTTGGTAAGAATATTAGAACTTGAAGACAGATGTTGGACTCAACTCAATATGCGGACAAAGACATGTCTGGTTACTGGTGCCAGATAAAAATACTGCTTGAGAGAAAGAGTGTCATCAGTTTCATTTTGGCTGAGGCATTTCCTCAGTTTTATCACAGCATCATCTATTTGCACTCATTCACACCTGCCAAGAGGTACAGTAGATAAAACAGAGAAGGACAAGGGAGAGATAAAAGCGGGGAGGAAGAAATGTGATTTTTGGATTCTCCCTTGCAGTTCGAGTCATACTATTGTCTTCCAAAGAACATCTAAGAAGGAATCCAGGGTCTCGCTCATTCAGCTCCATTGGTTTTCATGTCCATTGAAAATGTCTCCGTGGTGTGTGCCGCATACCTAGTCCAAAAGAAAACCAAATGTGGTATTCTGAAATCATACTGTTTTCAGTGATTATGTTTCACTTTCCTTTGTTTCTTTGAATACAATTTTGGTTACACAGATTATGGTTACATTTCTGAATCAAGGAAAAGCTTTCATTGAATTAAATAAGGGGGGAAATAGGAAATACCTACATGGTCTCGTAACATATTAACAACAAAATCGGCCCATAGTTACTCTGAAACCTAAACCCCAGTGTGCTTGGATGACAGTGGCTGGAAAGACTAACAAACGCAAAGAGAATCAGCTACCCGCTGTTCGCTGAAAACAAGGCCCCTTCTGCTGACATGAAGCATTGCTTCTGCTCCAGACAGTCCAGAGAGGAAATATGTTATACTGTATTTGTGTATGTGTGGCTGTTAGTGGCTGCATTAGTACATGTGTGATTGTAACATGCCCATCTATCTAGCTATCAGGTTTATTCTTTTTCCCGTAACTGAAAACACATGACTGTCCTTTGACAGGCTAACTCATGTGGATGCTAAGGGGCCAGACAGTGACTTGCAGCATGAGAGGCCCGGAAAACCATCCGACAAAATGCTACACAGCTTTTGACAGTTTCCTCCCTCTTCCTCTCTCTGTAAATCCCTTTGGAGTTAGGTTTTGTCTGGGTCAGATTTACAGTAGATCTAAGAACCACCGAGCCAAACCTGGCCAACTAATTGAAAAAAGGTTTGTGCGTTATGGGGTCCGCGGAGAGCGCTTTCACCACCTCCACATTGAATGAGTAACGAAATCACCCACAGGGAGGCACATAGGTGAAGCAGATGCTTGCATGTACACGTGTGTATGGTGAAATCCTTTGCAATATATTATGTACACACACACAGACAGAAACATCGCGTTTGCAAAGCCATAAAATTAAGAATAACTTTTGGCGCAGTATCCACGTTGCTGAATGACATGAGTGAGGAAATGGGAAAATGCTAAAGTTGAAGTTGAAGCTACACGTTTGGCACGAACACTGTTATTTGAGAAAACATAAAATAGTGCATAGTCCATACACATACTCCCATTATGCGTCCCAAATGTATGTATGCATGTGTTATATTTGAAAGACAATAAATACACACAGGTATACCTGTACACTTGCACTCTCTCTCAGACACGCACACTCAAAATCGCACATTTGGTAACATCATACACCTAGTAGCAAGTTATTCATCACAGGCAATAAAATAGCAGAGAAAATAGCCCCTGCTGTACTTTATGTGCAAGCACAACATCTTTCCCTGGCAATTTTAGATCTACTGCGTCTAATCTCATTTGACCTCTGATTTCTATTATGGATAAGTGAAGACGCATGCTCTGTGAATACTGTGAATACTGGCCTGTCCGATGAATGCGGCCCGTTTCATAAATCTCTCATCACCCTGAGGCCTTTGTATCACTGCCCAGTAAATGAACAAGAGGTCCTGAACTTGGCAAGAATTGAAACACTTTGAAGGCCTCACAGTCGGGCAGACACACACCCCCACTGACTGTAGAAAAGTTAGGATGAGGAAACACTTCACCTGATGATAAAAAAGAAATAGTATGAACAATATTGTAATTAATCATTGTTCAAAGGTTAAAGAGTGAAAAAGATAGAAGGCAACATTTGGACAACAGCGTGCCTCAAGGTTTATACATTCATCCTTCCCCAGTAGATGCATTCTACTGACTTTGATGAACCCTGGCTCTTTCTCTATTGAAACCACCAAGTCAAAGTTACACTTTCATCCCAAAAATTACTCAAACATCTATAAAATTCAAACGTCCATGGTTCCTAAGTAATGTATCCTATGAATCGAGTCGTCCCCAGACCTCTAGCACCATCAGCAGGTTGACATTTGTGTTTTTTTTTATGATACAGATTGGCATGCATTTCTTCTACAACAATACTGTACATGTTTGAGGAATTGTAGTGTCTTTGGTGATCCCCTGACTTTTCATTCAGCATCACAATCAGGTCAAAATGTAAATTAGTAAAGCACTTTTCTAATAAAACAATACAGACATTACCATTATCTCTAAGCTCGACTTGACCCTGCTAAATGAAGATAGCAACCATGGTAAATTTAACCAGCCAAACATTAACGTATTACCCAAGACAATGCATTTGATAAATAAATAGTGGCTGGTCTGGCAGAATGTTTGAACTCCATTACTAAAAAGTTAAGCATTTTCTTGACTGTTGATGGTAAAGTATATGGATGCCACAACGTCCCAGAAATGTCATGACTGGTGTTATGGTCAGTTTAAATTTTGGGTAAATCTGAAATATTCAATCTTTAATGATCTGTCTGAATTTCCCAATTCAGTGTGTATAACAAAACAAGTCATGTTCTCCTAACACAAAATTAATAAAAATAGACAACACATATATCATTATTACTACCTGTTATCCATATTGCAAATGACGCTTTTCTACAACACGGTTTAGGATTAGGTTACAAGAATGGGGTTCAGATTATTTTGAACAAATTGTGTGTCTGTTCCCATTCTTTAAAACTTCTGTATTTTGTAAATAACAGTCTTAATTCTCAAGTGGGAACCGATAACTGTAAAGGCATTGTGTGATGCACTGAAACATTCAGGATTGCATTTTTTTCATCTTTATTAATAAAAAGCATGAAAAGTTACCAACATTTTCCACTGGCAATGAACAAAAACCGAGTGCCTCAAACCATTTCTTCAAAGCCTTTGTGCTATTTGAACATGTGCAATTGACACAGATAGTGGTTAAAACATGAGTTTGAAAGGAAACACAGATCATTTGCATTTTGCATTACATTTCAGATTGTATAAAATTGATGAACATCAAATGGGAATATAGCTTAAAATGCCCCCATCATGCACCTCCCACATTTTTTTCACAAAACCTCCCCTCATCAGATTCTAGTCAGTCTAATTTTTCCAGTCTGACAGCTCGAGGTGTTTTATATGGAAAGTCGTACTCACAGACCTGAAAACGTCTAGCCCCCGTCACATCCAGACTCCTTACAATCACACTGACTCGTGTGAGAAGTGCATGAAGTGGGCGGATAACAAATGACTTGCTGGAGACATAAAGCCTTTGAGCTGGTGTGTAGATTATGGCGTGTAGATTTATGCTGTGATATCAGCTCGGATATT
The DNA here is from genome assembly GCF_949987685.1 of Ammodytes marinus. Taxonomy (NCBI): domain Eukaryota; kingdom Metazoa; phylum Chordata; class Actinopteri; order Uranoscopiformes; family Ammodytidae; genus Ammodytes; species Ammodytes marinus. The sequence continues at coordinate 17,380,253 of NC_137221.1, forward strand.
ATGCTTTAAAAAGTTGGGAATGGAAGGCCTGTTTGGGAGACATGAGTCATCACAAGTACTTGGCCCTAATCAATGTATGGTGTGTGTTTTGTCACTTCGAAAAGTTTGATGTGACATACACTTACACACACACACACACACACACACACACACACACACGGCCGGTTCATGCTTGGCAGCGGTGAGCGGTGATATCCCGTCCAGTGCAGCTGGTGTGCAGCCTCTAGGCAGCCCCTGTGCTCTGGGAGGGAAGCCTGGTTTGATTTTAGTCCAGGGCAAACCAGGACTTTTCACATTCCTTCTTTTCAATTGGAATTAATGTATTTGTTACTGCCTGTGAGACTGATATAAATATATGCTTACATATGTGCATTTGGAAGAAAAAGGGGGGATAATGAAGTCTAAGGTGAGGTGCCGTTTACCCTCAGGGTAAGCCAGTGTAATATTACATGACACCTTCTTTTCTCTCTCTCTCCCACTTATTCTCCTCACTCCATCTTCAAGTGAGGCCGTTCCAAGCTGTTACATAAACTCCAGCTCAAAAGCGGCTGTGGGGTCAGGAAAAAAGGGAAGAGAGAAAGGGAGAAAAACAAGACAGAAGTGCAGTGTGTTGTGGGAAAATGAGGCACAAAGATAGAGAGGATCTGGAACGGGTAAAAACTGTATCTAAAAAACTGCTCTTCATCAGATCCCGGAGAAAAGAGGAAGAACAAAAGAGCGGGAGGAAATTGGAAGCAGAGTGAAGGCAGCTTAGCAGCAACTCATCCAAAAGGCCTGGAAGAAAGGGATGGAGGGAAAACTCAAAACAAGGCATTAAATGGCTCGGTGGCGTCCAGGACTCCGGCTGAAAAACCCTCGCAGAACCAGCCAGGTCACTGCTGAGACAGAAAAGAGAATCCAGCTTTGGATCAAATTCAACCTTGCATGTACACCTGAAGAAAATATGTTTTTCTTTGTTTACACAAATCCCTTGCTAGAGTTGTTCTAGATTTGTTTCTCAATTCACCCCTCCAGCCAACACCCCTGCTGCTGACCCACACCTAACTTAAGTAAGGCCTGCAAAACTTTTCACTTTTTATTGGATGTGCTGTCCGGGCTAAATTGTGGCGCAAATCATGAGTTATTAGGTTTATAGGAAGTGCTCAACAGTTTGTCTGGAAGTGGGAGATGATTCATATTCCAAATGGCTTGCAGATGCTGTAGCAGGTTTCTAGTGGGTACATACCAGGACCCGAATAACAAATCAACTCATAATTACCTCTCGAAAACCACATCGACGTTTATTTACCGAGGTGTTTACGCGCATAAATCCCAAACGAACATCCTCTCAAACCGCTAAAGTCACACTTTCATCAAGAACAACGGGGTACGTTTAAGTATACCACTGTGGAGTAGGCTGTGAATTGTGTAACAACTCTTGGTTTTATGTGATCATCTTTTCAGGTGTGCACCAGAGAGGCACGCTCATTAAATCAACCACCTCTTCCCATTGATTCCCTGCCCGGGAATATTACTCAAGTCTGTCTGGGATTCTTTTTTTCTTTTACCACAAAAGAACACTTGTTTGCTGACTCACTGCATACTCTTCTCAAAAGAGTGCTGTCCATTCCGCTGTCATCTCCTGCTCCTTCCACTGACCAGACACGTAACACACTCCGAAAAAACCTTTCGAAATCCCTGGTCGCAAGCGTCTTTAGCCAGCCCCTTACCGCACCTGAGAGACAGCACTTTCGCCATCAGACACACTAGGCACATTCCCAGAAGGTTAACCATCACACATCCTTTCTTTGATTTAGAGACTGGCTGGCTGTCTGGCTGGCTTTTTGCTCGAGCACATCAGCAAAACATTAACAGGGCTAGGAAAATGGAAAACAAAAGGAGGAATGATTGAAGCAACGAAAAAGGACCGAGAAAGTAGAAAGGATAAACTATGAGAGAGACAGTGGATTGGAATGGATGGAGTGGAGGTTAGAAGAAAGGGGGATGCGGTTTTCAATAAGCGCAGGTCAATACCAGGCTGTGCGCTGGGCTTTACTGTCACAGCGTGCCTTTCAACATTTGTTTCCCATAAAGGCCACATGGAAATGTTCAGCTGGCCTAAAGGAGATCGGCGCACGTTGTCTCGAGCCCGTAACAGTTGCTACTTGTTTCCCAGGTCCGTCTTAAACTATAGGCAACTGCAATAAATGATACTAATGATGGCAATGTAAAGGAAAAATCTAAAAATGAAAAACAACGCAGGAGTGCCGGTGGGAGGCACCGAACAAGCTGTGTCCATGATATGACTGATGGGAAATGTCCGTCTCGCAGAGCGCATGTGTGTTACTACTAAACTACTCAAGAAGAAAAAAATAGAGAAGGGGGGGGGGAAACAACAGATAAAAATAGCATCTTCTGAGCAGTTCTTCATGGCTCAGAGAGAGTCTAAAGTGCTTCAACAACAACTCTTTTTTTTCTCCTTGTGTTTTCATTTTGCAACAACATCTGTAGTTTTGCAACGGGAATGGAAATCACAGATGCACAGGTTATGAGGAGAGGGAAGCCATAACCCAGTGTTAGTAAGTTTGTGGTCGTCATACTTCCTCATTTAATGGGTAAAACTGCGCAAACAATCAACACAAAACTCTCACCAGACGTACTGGTAGACCTTTGGAGTTGGGGTGGGGAGACAGAGAGAGGCCTGTTTGCGTTTTTGGACAAGGTCCATATAGTGTGCATTAACACCTAATTGTGAGTGCGGTCGCTGTAATAAATTAATCCTCACTTTGGCCCCCTTGTACAGTATGTGCTGTGCATACATGTGTGTGTGTTTGTCAGGTCAAATTCCTGCGAACATATGGCAGACTAATACATTTTTTCTTTTTCTTTTTTACAAATACACAAACCCAGCTGTCCATCCATCCATCCATCCCCCAGGTACGCGACTCAGATTCTGCCAAGTCATTTACATTGAGCTTCTGCACAAAAACTATTTCCTGCCCGCACCCCATCCAACATCCACATATCAGGCCTACAGGTTGCATAGATATGTGTACCTAATGTGTTGAGATATTGCCTAATGGCCCGCCTAGCATACTGCAAGGCTGGATAGTGGCGAGTTGTGGTGATGGTGGGGGTAACACCTTTCCAATCTTTATGCTTTTAAATGAGCACTAACCCCAGACAGGAGTGGGTAAACGCTTAAGACACTATATAATACTAAGAATCCCATCCTAATCCATCTTCTGCAGGATTATAAAGTACAAAGACTCCATGGTGTCATCATGTGTCTAATGGCCAGCCAAATAAAAGTTAAGAGTGCACATATTGGCATCAGCCACTCTGCTAGCACTGCGAATAGTCTGCTCTTCCCATATTTATAATCGCCAAATGAACCTTTTATTTATGCTCTCTGGCAGCTCCGGCCTTCACTCCCACCAATAAGGGAATGTATTTCTCCCAAAACACCCATTTTTGTAGCCTGGCATTCCCAGACCTGCCACTAGGCGCTGGCAAATTAAATTTGCTGCGCCTGTTGGTCTGGACACTCCGTTGAAGCTTTTTCAAGAAGACCAGAAATCCGGGCTCACGTTTCGATTGGTTCTATCTAATATGGGCGCGCCAGAGCCCTTTATATGGTACTCTGGGTAGGACGTAACCGGATGACGACAGTGACGTGCATGCGACGTCGAAGCCGTGATAGTAAACATCAAAGATGGCTGCGGATATGTTGTGTGAGTTTGAGACTGCTTTGGCCTCGACCCTTTACGATTTGGAAGACGGCACTCATATCTTTCATTAGCAAGTAAGTGGAATGTTCTGTTTTGCCGACAACGGCAAACGTTTAATTTAACAGTTTAACAACTGTTCGCTAAACGAACGGGGCTTACGTCACCTTGTGTATCGCTCTGATTGGTTGTAGTGCTATCCAACTGTGTGCAGTGGCATTTGAAATGCACGAGTAGGAGCCGCCCCTTGAGTTGGAAATTACTATTGATCGTGGCCAGACCCTCTATCGTTTAAAATATCAGGGTCTGGATTTCCAGGCTACCATTTTTGGCAAAGAAATGCCAAATGTACATATCTAAAGCCTTGTACTAAGGAACCATGCAGCACACAGCTGAGGAAGGTAATGTACACAGCATCCTCTGGTGGCTTTTTGGAGAATCTTAACTATCAAGTGCCAGAGGACTGTGACTGTAAAAAGCAGAAGTGGGTTCAGAGCAGCTATAAAATAGGATGTGTAGAGGCCTAAAGGTTTCCAGTGGCTAATAGCTGACAGATTTATCCAAGAGGAAATCCCTATCTAACAATCTCATCCTCTAAATGCTTTCAGCAGACTTGTGAGTTTGGTACCCAATGTTATTGTTCTGTTGCACAATGAAACAAAAAGAGAGCGGGAATAAGAAAAAGATGACTGACTTTCTAGTGGAATCTAGACCAGACTTTTGCTTCTAAAGCAAGACCAGGACTGATTTGTTAGTGTTCGAGTGTGTGTGTGTGTGTGTGTGTGTGTGTGTGTGTGTGTGTGTGTGTGTGTGTGTGTGCGTGCGTGTCCGCCTGTTTTTTCAGTTATTGATGAGGTGTGCAGAAGGTCTAAATGAGCAGCTCTGTTCGTTACCTTTGGGTGATGTAGAGCCATTCACAGGTGTTACCACCAGAAACAAGCGCTGGTTACTATTTTTTAATAAGGCAGTCTGTCCTTTTCTACACATGAACGCACAAAACACACAAAGATTACTTCCATGTACCCTGAACAAACACAAGAGAGGCATTAGTTTTGTTATTGTTTGCCTTTGCTGAGTGGCTGCGGTACTCTAAAAAAATAAGGCTCCCACAGTACACCGAAGCAGATCTGACAAGGTGGTGCAGAGGACACTATGTTAGTGTGTGTGTGTGTGTGTGTGTGTGTGTGTGTGTGTGTGTGTGTGTGTGTGTGTGTGTGTGTGTGTGCATCTGTGTGTGCGTGCGTGCGTGCGTGCGTACATGTAGTCAAAACTGTTTCTGGTCATCCAATTAGGCATTTTAAAAAGCTTTAAGTCTTTCCACTTGCAGAAACATACACACAGGAATAATATATTATATGTCGACTTTATTTGACATATCTTACTACATAAATTAACATACCATATAATTGGTAGCAATATAGAGTGTGATTTCTCAAAAAGAAAAAAAAAAGAAACAAGACAAACATAAAAACAATGTAAGGTGTCCAGCCTTAAACCAAAAACAAAGAACAGAGTATACATTGCCAAAAGAAAATACATCATTCTTTGAGTGACAGGACGATATTTTATCATCAAATTAAGAAAAAGTGACTTCCCAATGAGGGGTGGTGACAGATAAAGGGTTGGGGGGATTCTCTTCTCCCCAACAGCATCAGCTGTCATGACAGGCACACTGCCTACAGAAAGATTTTCCCTCAAACTGGACCACAGATCAGTGCCATGGAATTTGTTTTTACTCATAAGTTATTTAACGTAGCAGGGGCGTGTCATGATCTTGTGTTTCAACAGTATACAGTGTTTCCTTTCTCTGGGAAAATCTCAATAGTCTCTTTGAATTCCTAGCATTCTTCTCCAAACAACACAGACGGAAAAAGAAAAAAAAAACAGGAGATGATGATGCAAGAAATCGAGGAGCGTTTTTTTTTTTCGTAACTTCCCACAAGTTAAGTGTCTAGGGTATCATCGAGATATGGCGCCCGCCTTGATGTTTTGAGTTCGGCTCTTTCATCCTTTCAGTCTGTATGTGATGGTGATGTATGTTTGTTTTTTAACTTCCATCACTCATCTCCTGCCGGGAGATTTTCTTCGATCCTCTTGATAAACTTCATGCGGATTTCCGTCACATTGTCCCCTCTCAGAGTGTCCTGAACAAATTTCACATCCACGGCCATCTGGACCTAAATCACAAACATAATAATTTCGATTTTATTTCATTTCATGAGTTTTCTCTTTGTGGACCCTCAATTTACCACATTTATATTTTGAAAATGTACAATGAGTATTGTATTTTTTGATATACAGTATTTAAGCTTAGATATACTTAAAGCTACAGTGCATAACTTTTTCATATAAATGAATGTCGGTTACATTCATTCAATCGCTAAACGAGTTGATTTTAAGTTGATTAAGCCCACAAGCTCAGTATGACCGTGTTTACAAACTGGTGTCAACCTCCCGACACTGGCGTAGTTGCTCAAGCGCCCACGAAATGTTTCACTTGTTGATTCTTCTGCTAAGAAAACACCTGGATATACAACAGAAGGAATAAAATCCATGCGTGATCACCAAAGGCTTACCTCATGTAGATGCACTAACAGTGTTGTTGTAATTACTCAGATTTCCTCTTGGGGGCAACATAAGTTACGCTCTATAGCTTTAAGTAATATTAGTTTTTACATATTCAACATACTGACCCTTACACATCAGAGAAAAACTTAATCCAGACTGTTTAAAGGTGCTACGAGGGACTATTTCTATCTAATTTTTCCTCTGATGATAATAAATAACATGTAACAGCAAACAGGACCATCAGTGCAAATAATGCTGTTTTTAAACAGTTTTTCTTAATGCCTTTGTCATGGGTACGCTCACCCAGGAACTACACCTATCGTAATAAAAACACTACCGCTTTTGTCCAAAGAGAGGTTGCAAGAATGAACACAAACTGAAAGCTCTTCGAAGCAACTTTAAATATCAGCAGTGTTGACCATCTTACCATCTCCAGAGCTCCTCTGAGGACGCCGCACAGCAGGTTGGAGTAGATGAGTGTGTTGTGGCTATCGGGCAGCTCCACAAAGTCCACCAGGGGGTTGTTCTCCAGCATGAGGGAGAACTCGTCTCCGGCTGGGCTCCAGTTAGTCACACTGGGGGTGATTCCCAGGTACATCTTAAATGCAACCTAACAACAATCACAGCACGGTGAGGGGGAGTGGGTAAAAGAAAGACAACAGAGCAAGATTACTCAATTAAGGTTTTTTTTTAATGCATGTGAATTTAGCTGAAGCAAATGTCACATTTTCCACATCTGAGACACCTGTGGCAATAGGTTTTGTCATTGGCAATAAGTTATTCTGCTAATGTTGCGTAAAATATATTCACACAAAACATATCAGTCACTGCAGTGTCACACAATATAGGTGTTAAACACATTAAACTCTAAACTTTTATTGAACATTTAAAAACGTATTGTAACCATTCAACCTAATGACCAAATATTATTGTAAAGATTTGATTACTGTATATGTTTCTAAAAACTTCAGCTTGTGTTAAACTGATCCACCAACAAACCCCAGTGAATACAGCTGCTTCACTTCACTGGACGGCTTTAACAGTGAGGCATCATCTTCACACAGTCTTAAATCTGCACCACGTGCATATTGACGATAGTATCTGCACACACCTGATTTCTGTTAACTGCTGTCTGATGCTTCCTTTCTTCTGCAGCACTCTGTCCCTGTGATGTGTCACGAAAAGGCAAGCACACTTTTTCCACGCGTGCGAGAAACAAATCAAAGCTTGTTCGAGCTACTAACATAGCTTGTTCGAGCTACTGAAATTGCAGTCCAAACCGATTTAATCATTCACCAGCGCTGTGCGGATTTTTTGAACGCAGCCTTACCTTAACGACAAAAAAGTACTTGAGAATATCAGTTAAGAGCACCACAGCTTAAGTGGTGTGAATACATCTTAACCTCCCAAAGAAACCATTCATGATTGAACTTCTGGTTTTTAACAAACAGCAAGGCTCCTTCATGTTTACACATCTGACTGAGGTAGTTTCAGAGTTCAGCTAAAGGCTCTCTTTTTCTCAACCTACACCTTTCTGAAAACCAGTCACATTTCTCCCCTTATAACATCATAAAGGGAGAACACCTCCCCGGCAGTTACTTTAAAACCGGCAGTTTGATTCAGAGCAAAACAGCGAAGACTGGGCTTTTTAGAGGCCGGGACTTGAAGAGACAGGCTCTAAAACAGAGTGTTTCAGACCGATGCTGAAAAAAGGAGATTCAGCAATGGCACTCAGAGATGTTTTTCAGACACTGTAAGGTGAAAACAGTTTCTTGTACAACCCCAAATTACATTTTTGAACCTTAAAATGAGCATAATATGTTACCTCTAACAGGTACTTTAGTTGTCTTAACTAAGAGTACTTAGACAAAGGAGCAGATCAGGGGTATTGGTGGATGTGCATCACCTTTCTGAGGGATAAGATTACATTTCATTCCACGTAAGTGTATCCTCGCCCTCTGAATATCAAGGCAACTATCCCACAAAGTCAAGGAGAATGCGATCTTGGCCTTGCGAGGAGCTAGACGGAAACTCTAAGTGTTTTCTAATCTACTGAGTCACAATAATCACATTACCCTTCCCCTCGCAAAATCCTTCTCTTCTTTCGCTCATCAATCTCTTGGATGTTTCATCTAGATCACACGATCTTATCTTCCCTCCTCTGTCTCTCCCCCTCCCTCTATCTTGGGAGAAGTCCACGGTCACGCTCTGATTGGCCAGCAACCTTCCAATTACCTTAGCAATGACATCTGCCGTTTCTCGGAAATCCTGACACCTGCCGATGCTGGAGCGTGCCAGGAAGTCCTCGATCAGACGCACTCCGATGTTGTAGCCCCTATGCAAGAGAGACACAAGAGAAAGAGGAGTTAAGTCATTATTCGTAGTAGTAGTAGTACAGGAAAATAATATTGAGGAGATAGAAGACAGTTCCAAATGCTCTAACACATTTCTGCGTCATAGTGCTTGGCAAATCATGTTTAGCTATGACTAGAAGGCCATGTCAAATCTCCTAACTGCAGATTTTGAATACCACTGATCCCGATCCTAACATGGTCTGCCTCGGACCAGTTGGCAGGCCACTACCACAGTGGGCAGTGCTGCCTTCTAAGGCCAGGTAAGACAAGCCTTACAGTCACTTAATTCGCAAAGAGCTTAGGGTTGCTGCACAACCAGAAAAAGCAAAGTAGCGCAAGTCCAAAGTCCTGTCAGCGTGACGGGATGTTTTGAATTTTTTGAGTTATAAACCCATCGATTTTCCTTAATCTGATTTTGTGGGAGAACCGTTAGCCAGCGTTGCTTTCCAGATATTTTTTTTTCTCTCTAACTCTCTCTCATAAAAGCATACACGTTTTCTCTTCTTCTTCCCATAAGTTTGAAGAAATTACAAGAGCAGAGTGGGTAACGTCTTAAACAGACATGTGGGAAATAAAAGCGGATTGTGTCATCTCTCCTCTCTAGTCTGTGTTTAAGTATTTGATGAACTTACTGAGGGCGGACTAATGTGTCGGAGCAGTGTGAAGGCGTGAGTTATAGGGAGACACCCAGGAGGCCAATACAATTACTTCTCTTCCCTTGGATAAACAAGCAAAAGATCAACTTCAAAACATTGAAGCCAAGCGAGTGTTTCTGTACTTAATATGTGCATGAGAAGAATAGACCATCTAATGCACAGTATATTGTAGGATATATAAAAAAAATGTAAGATATTTTTTGGGCATTTTTGCTTTAATTGACAGATGAGGTGAAATGGGGCAGAGAGGGGAAGACATGCAGAGATAAGACCCTGGCGGGATTGGAACCCGGGTCTGCCCGAGGAGGGTACGCCCTTACACACTGCGCCACGGGCGCCCCCATGTTGTAGGATATTTGAGGTGGTTTGCGACTATGATGTAGAAACTAGGGATGGGCATTTTCATTAATTTCAATATGGGAATTCTCTCATTACCCTTTGAACAAGTAATCGATTACTCTGGAAACACATTTTTAATCGTAAAGAAAAAACCAGGAGGTCCATGCCCGACTGGAAACACAAGCTGAACCGATGTTAAGACAGTAAATAGTCCACTATGTTTTCCTTGGTGTGTGAGTACTGTCAGTATGTAGGACAGAGCTCTTCAAATCCAAGTTATGAATTAAATAACAAGTGATGGTAAAATACGCAACCGTGGTGAAATATGTCCACGAGTCTGTGGTAGGCTAATAGCCACCTTAATGACGAGTTCCAATCAGCCCTCAATTTAGCTGGGTTTTTTCTGATATTTTTCGATCTCTTGTTTGTTGTTCGCTGTGATGGTGGCTTGTACTCCGGCTCGACAAATGCTATAAACTCGCAGAAGCTTTCATCTTACACCAATACTTAATGGAAGCATTATATATCCACTCACCATTTTCACTGTTAGCAGGCTAATATCTGATCTGCTATCATCACAACGGTGTGTGCTAACGGCGCTAGCAAATGCTGTGATGCAAGTCTGTTGTCTGACCCCACTGTTTACAGTTGTAAACAATAGTTAGCTGCCAGTAGTGAAACGTATATCGAATAATAGATTAAAATGTGACCTTTTGTGATTAACAAAAGAAGACAAATGCCAATAATAAAACTAAGGCTGACTGTATGGTTAAAAAACGTTGTTCACTGCCATGGCATGACATTACAAATGATCGTAAAAATAAAAAATAAATAAAAATAAAAAATATATATATATCAATAAATCAAACGTTAACTTAGCTACAATCGTAGTAACTGCATTCAGATTACCACACATTCCCTATCTCATGTGCCACTGCAGCTCCACAAGGCCAATTAGGGCTGGGAGGTATGACGGTATCATACCGTGGACGGTATGAAAGTGTCTACTGGGAGAGATTTGGCCATACCGTTTATACCGCAGAGAAATACAGTTCATGTCGCATCTGTCCCTCCGAGTCCCCACAGTAACACCGCCGCGATCGCAGTGTTTGCCGTTCATGTCGAAGTACACGCCCATTTTCTGGTGCATGTTTGAGCTTTGAGCGCCGCGGAAAGGAGAGGAGAGGAGAGCGGAGGGATGGAAATTAAAACCCGCCACACGCCATATGCGGATAGATTTGCGTGCTGGCGTGTAAATTCCATGGTAAATTCTGTCACTTCACCCGCCACTGTGTCGGGTAATACTTTCCAGTCAGGTCCGATCGAATTTGCATATTTAATACATTCGTCATACGCATGATGACAGTGCGCTGCACAGTTCAACTGTTTGTTTTTGCCTTTCTTGTTGAGCTGAACTACGGCGCGATCCGCTCCGCGAGGAAACGTTTTCTCCGAGTTGACGTGTGGAGGCATGAGTCGACAAATCAATCGACTTACTTTGCCCCCTTTTTTCCCTCCCAAGGCAGAGGTTGAGGTGGTGAAAACAAGTGAAAACTGTGCTTTTCCTTTAGCCATTAGAGCTGCCGCCATTATGTTACAGTATTTACATCAAAGCCCTAATGGTAATACAAATTAGATGCTTTTTTTAATGCTGCCCATGCTTAGCAGGTGATTGTAATTTTGTCGGCTGTAGACAGAAACTAACGGAGGGGAGCGGCTCACTGTACAGTCCCTTTAGTCGCGCAGGAGGCTCGAGACATAGCCTACAAACAGATTGCATACAAACAGATCGCGGAAGACTTTCCCATCGGCATCTCTAACCGGGAGAATATCCCAGGTTATTATTTTAGTCTCAAACCACAGAGTTCTTTTGCACGGCGGCTCACTCGCTCACTGGCGAGATCTCACAGTCAGTGAAACGCTGCTTTGCTTGGAATAATCTTTGTGTGTTTCTAAGGTGATTTAACATCACAGTCTTAGACGAGCGTTTAACTTGTGCAGCATATTTTGCATTGTACTGTTTTTTTAATCAACAGTGAAAAAGTAGTCCCACACCGACCGGACTCTTATGTGAAGCGGACACTTCATGCAGAAGTGACGCTCCTGCAGCGCGCTCACGACCAGACGTGAACTCGCATGACACGGTTATAATATAACGGCATAACCCCCTGATTTTCGGATTTCTAATTTCTAATAAAGTCGACTTGAGCATGGAAAACCGGTCATTGGGTCGACACATTCACATCCCTAATGCATATGGAGAAAGTGATAAACACTGCCTACCTCAACACAAAGACTGATCAGACCTTCATCACTTATTTTTTTTAATGTTTGACCATGACTTCTTCTGGTAAACTATTCATTTACCAGCATTCATTATATCCCAAATTCAAGAATAAAATCAATCGTCAAACCACTGCACTTTCAATTACTGGCCCACTTCTTCCACATACTTTCAGTTGTAGGCTTCAAATTCAATATGGAGTTTAACGTGAAAGAAGTTAGAGCTTTTTTTTTATTTACACTATTTTAAATAATTCAAGCTATCTTATATTTTTTTGTTAGGGGCAGATAAAACATGTTTGTGAAGTTAAATGTTTATATTTAAAGGTGATTCAATGTTGCCTCATCACAAATATTCTAATAAACAACATTGTATGTTTAAACTTATGAACACTTTGATTTCTTCAGGCTTCAGCAGTATCACATCATATATCGTGATTAATATCGATATCGATCAATATCGAAAAAAAATAATCGTGATAATCATTTTTGCCATATCGCCCAGCCCTAGTTCAGAGTGATGGGGCAGCCCCATATCAGGTGCAGTTAGGGTTTCAGTGCTAAGGAGGAGAACGGACACCTCTCTCCAGCTACAACTAATGACAGTAGGTTGGGATACTTACATCTTGTCCAGTTGTTTATTGACTTCCTCGTCATTCTCGTAGTCTTTACAGAGCTGGGTGACTAGGGCCCCATAAGTGAGAGTGAACAGCTCAGAGTTCTGCAACAGAGGAAATAACAGAACTCTCCTATTATTTGTGCAGCTTAAAATGAAATGAATAAGGCAGGAATAATGTAACTGAAAGAGTGTGGCAAACTATTATGTGGTGATGAGAATTACACTAGGTCTAATACAGAAAAAGCAGGCTTCCTTGTTTGTTCCAACAGTTCCGGGATGAATAATGTAAAGAATCTATACATATCTAACTACCTATCTATCTTTCTATCTATTTAGTGAAGTGACCAGAGGGTACAAAAACAGAAAATGACATTTTTATGGTAACAAAATCTAAACCCCATATATTATAGGGTTTTTTCTTTCATATCTAAATACCAAGCAACTTTCAAGGATATGTTAAACAAAGCAGGAAGCACCCAGGTATAAGTGTCTTAAACAAAAGTATAGCAGCCAGAAACCCTGCCACTTGTAACTTTATAAATCACAATGGCTTTTTGGCCAGGTCTCATAAGAAAGGAAAAGACCTTAAATTGTCATAAGTTCCTCAAAGTGTAGAGAAGCATGTAGATCGACCATTGAGTAGACACAGGGCTACTTTCTCCAGCTGGGGGTCTAGCAGCTTGTGCTGTGGACAGCTCCTGGTGCTGAAATTAACTCTTAGAGGAGAAATTAACAATTTAAGTTTATAACTAATAATAAAAGTGAAAACGCTTATTTTTATTGCATTATTGGTTAACGCAATATATGATCATTTACACGGAAGGCTTGTGTCTTAAAACAGTTCCAATACAGAGCCAGTGTTGAACATGGCTGCAAAACCGTAGCATAGACTGAATCAGTAACTTCTTACTTAGCGAGAACGGTTATTTTCAGCTAACTTTGAATCGCAGTGTGACTTAGCTCAGGACATGTTGATTTATGTTTTTAATTTACCCTTGTAAAAATGCCGTTCCGGAATATTTGCTTTAACCGCATAGTTTCATTCAAAAATAAAAGGGCTGGGACTGGGAGGGACTATACCATATACGGCTACGGAGGCTAACCATTTAGCCTGTATGTCACAACAAACTACATTTCCTGTCAAAGCTAGTAATAATAAGCAATGAATAAAATGCATAGTGCTTTACGTGTATCTAGCCACACATGCCAAACAAAGATACAAGACTGTCAATTGGTTTAGCTCGCGGAGTGCGCCTAGTTGTTAGGTTAGCTATTTGGCTGCGCCTAGCATTGTGCTAACTAGCTTTGGCTAATGTTAATCCTGCGGGAGTCGCCTACCATCTTCTTGTTGTCAGATGTTCGGTTGGATTGCCGGGACATTGTGGACAGGATTACAGGCACACACCGGTGGCGACACGATATTAATCCTTTATTTATTTGATTCTGGCCAAGCAGTTATTTCCGTAATCGCCAGTTGAGTCGCACACATTCACTAACGTCAAGCCAGCTAGATGAAAAGATAAACTTCCGGTGATACTTCAGATTAAAATGACTATAAAGAATAGCCCATGAGACAAATACCAAGAGTAGACTAGACAAGAAAATAAACGAAGTATTTGATATTTGAACAAATGTAGGTATACGAATGTTATATTGCTGTTATCAAGCCATTGCAGAGTTCCCTTCCCTTCTTACCAGAGAAACACATTACACATTTTATTTTGAATTTAAAAAATCATCTCATATCCGGTATTTCTTTGGTAACTCTTCACTAGCTTGACATAGCTCGTCGGTCAGCTGTCTCATCAGTCTTTTCTCCTCTCGGTGTGTTGTTTTATCGCCGTCGTGCGTACTGGAGGGGAAAATACATGGGAAAAGATGACCACAGTGAAACCTACTGCTCAAAAACCATAATGCTGTCAGGAGTAAAACTAGAAGTTGTCTCTGAGTTCAAATAATAGGCCTCCTAATCGACTCTCAACTGTCCTTCAAATCTCATGTAAAAAAAAGTTAGTCACAGGGTTAAGTTTAACTTATCAAATGTTCGCTTCATTAGAAATTCAATGACAACTGATGCAGCCAAGATTTATATGCATGCTATGATAATGTCTCATTTCACATAGGCTACTGTTTGACCAGCTTTGCACAAGCCAATAAGACAACACTCAAACCACTTGAAACACTGTACCTACCACCATTGTCTTATGTTAAGAAAGTATAAACTTCTGAGCTGGGACAACCTAATAAAGTATGCAAATCTTTGCCTTATTTTTAAAATGTTGCACAACAAACCTCTTCAACAGTGTATCACTCAGAGGTCAAATTCAAACCGGACAACCAGAGGCTTGTCCCGGGGAGACTGTGTAGTACCCTTTAGAAAAAGTGCCTTTAGCCACTCAGCATTCTCAGTTACAGCGTGACAGGAGTGGAACTCACTACCAGCTCATATTAGAGAAATTAGTTCTTACCGTCCCTTTTCAGGACAGCTGAAAATATGGCTTATTAGTAGGCCTAATCAATTGTGTACACACTAGGACTGCATTTGCTTCTCCTGCCGACTTCTTAGTAACTGTTTTGTCCTGCTTGCTTGTCTCTTGTGTGCTCCTGTCCTGTGTTGTTCATGTGAGTGTCTAAATGTATATGTTTGGGCTGCATGTTTGTGCTTTATGCTGCTATATGTTTGTGCTGCTGGTTTGTGCGTTATGCTGCTGTATATGTGTTTTTATTGTAGGTGTGTCTGTCCTGCTCTATCTACTGTTTTGTGCACTTTCCTATAATGTTTAATGTACGCTGTGTTTTATTGTCTGCTTATTTTATTGTTTGTTTGCCATTGTCTGTCAATTCGTTCTTACTATGTGTTACTGTATTTTCTGAGTCGACTATGTTGTTTTTTAATCTTTGTTTATACATTTTATTTCTATAATTTTAGGTTTCCTTTTACATATCTGGCAGGGGACAACAGATGAAAACTAGCCTCTTAGGCTAACTCTGGCTCATTTACATTTTGAATGTTGATTAGTGTGCAATGTCCCTGAAATAAACCAATAAAATAAAATAAAAATACATAGGATTGGCCACAGGATGGCGGCATACGGGAAATATTGTCAATGAAATTGCTGAATTAGGCTACCTGAATTACCTTAGTTAATAGTTTGTCATATTAAAGCAGGGCATGCCGATTTGAAGTATAGCCTATGATAAGTCACACTTTTCCAGATGTATTTGAATAACAATACATCATAGTGTGTGTGTGTGTGTGTGTGTGTGTGTGTGTGTGTGTGTGTGTGTGTGTGTGTGTGTGTGTGTGTGTGTGTGTGTGTGTGTGTGTGTGTGTGTGTGTGTGTGTGTGTGTGTGTGTGTGTGTGTGTGTGTGTGTGTGTGAGAGAGAGAGAGAGAGAGAGAGAGAGAGAGAGAGAGAGAGAGAGAGAGAATGACAGTCTGATGAAGACTCGGTATCGGCACATTCGGTGATGATAGGTAACAGATGCGCAGCGTCGCCGTAAATAGCCTACATTATTCTGAATCTTAACATTCACATGGTGTGTTTTGCTCCACACGTTACGATCTCGATCAGGCTATTTAGGTAACCTACATCTCGAATAGCCGCGTACCGGTTGGCTGAGAGGCAATCATCCCATCGTTGAGAAACAAACTCGCTCTGCTTTACATCGAGGAGGAAGAGGAACGGGGCGCTTCGGCTCAATAGGCTGTTTGACAATATAGCCGGCACAGACTGTATAGGGGCTGTGGAGGAGGTCGACCGGTGCAATGATGACGGGGAAATCTGTGAAAGACATTGACAGATACCAGGCTGTCCTCAACTCTTTACTGGCGCGGGAAGACAATAAATTCTGCGCTGACTGCGAATCTAAAGGTAGGTGATTGCCGGCGTCTCTGGATCCTTTCCGTGCCTGCACAACGCTCAGCCTCAATTGAGCCACTTGCTCATTTACTACGCTGGAAAAATGCGGCATCGCATACATTCATCATCCCTCGACCAATTACGTTGCACTATGGTGCAAGACTCGGGGCCATATCCTCACAATGCTGGAGCATGGCATGCTCTACAAATCATGTCAGCTGCCCCAAGGCATAGGCTACTGATAAACACTAGGTAGCCCTAATATATTGATCTTATGAAAAACGCCATCTAAAGAAAGGTTTAGTTGAAAATGAGAGGTGGACAACTATATTACAAGGGGAAATAATGAGTAGCCTAAATGTGATCATTAGTGAAAATCAATGACACTATTGGGCCATACTTGCCACACATCTGAGACTCCCTAAATCCCAGTTGGCTAGGCTATGGAAACCACCTGGGCAGCAGACATAGACATAGAGACATTTGTACTGACTTTGAGTCACCCTGAACACACTGTTCCTGCAGGATGAGTGCAGCTGGGGACACAGAGAAGTCCAATTCCTAACCCAAAGGCATTATATCTCCCGACTTTAATAAGTCGTTCATCCTAAGTGATTAGCCTATTTATAGTGTAATAGTGTCAGTGAAGTAAGGAATTATTTGTGGTGAGAGACGCTATATATCGTCCCTCATGTTTAGTTTTTTTAGGGGGGACGCGTTGGTATTGTACCATTCTGCAATAATTTTAACATGTATAATTATTTCTTATATAAAAGTGTCCATAGTGAGACGTTCAGTTCTATGGGTTTGTCCATGTGGACTGACCCTTCAGTCTGTTAGTAGTCTCACTGAGGCCTTGAACTATGTCATCAGCCGTTTGCTGCCATGCTGGTGCATGCTGTTTTGGTCAGACATATCACAGATTGAGTCAACAAACACATTCCCCAACATTTTGCCTTAATTTTTGTTTTAGGATAAACATCATCAAGTCCATTGAAGTGTCGTGCCCTCAAAACCCCTGCACGGCCAGCAATGGTTCCCACACATAATCCTCAGCTGTCAGTGAAAAACACTCCTATTAGAAAGCTGTCACATCCTTTTTTGAATGTCTTTTTCTATTTTCTTTTTTTTTAGGCACATCAGGTTGTATAGGAAACATACTGTATTTTGGCGCTGATGCCCTGTTATAGTATTAGCCCCTTGCATTCCAATATACAGTGCTATGTCCTGCACTAGATTTCAAACTGCCTCTGACGTCACTCAGTGGCAGTGTTGTTGATGAGATTGGTTTCTCCATGCTGTACCATGTCCGGGAAGTGATTCAACAGGGGAGTTGCATGTTGATCATTTTCGACATCTACAGTACATAACTGGCACCACTCCCACCCTTGGTCATAAATTCTCAGGTGAAGACTCTGAATGTACAGCACGTAAATAACAACACAGCACATCTTCGTGGGACACCCATGGTATCCCTGATGAAACCTTCATGAATGATGAATGAGAAAAAGCGGCTTTCCATATTTTCGAAGGCAGTAAGATGTATCATGTATCGCTTGCCTTTCAGCATCAGAGCTGATGAGTTTGCCTCTTCGACAACCACACACAGAGCTTGACAAGGAAACGGCATTATGGGATACACAAAGTGCACAAAGCACTCTCATGTCTCAGTTGTGTCATAGCTTTAGAAAAATCCCATTTAGCCTGTATCAGAGCCTGAAAGTACACTGAAAGTTATGGTAGCTTTTCACTGTGGACTTAAGTGCCAGGCTGTGTCATGGCAGGGAGGAAGAATTTCTAATGTTTGGTGGAACCAGTGGAGACAGACACACTAGGTGAGCAATCATGTCATCATCATAACATTATCATATCATCATTACTTCATGCTGGGTGCATTCGGGGCCATCACTATCCAGGTGTTCTTCCTGTGTCTCTATTTCCACATTTCATATCCTTCCCTTTCTTCCTCTGTCTCTCTGTTCTTTACAGTGCTGGGCCGGCATCTCTATATCCCTCTCAGCTATAGCTGATAAAAAATGATCTTGGGTGCCGATGCTGGCAGCACACATATTTCTTAAGAAACACTGAAGCAGGTCGTGTTGCTGCTGAAAAAGATACTAGTGTAAAGAGAATGTATCTTTATTCGGACAAGCCACCTCACATAACATACTATAACAGCATAATACTGATACAAACCAAGAGTGCAATTGCCTACAATTATGTTTAGAAGCATCATCGACAATATGCATCATCTGCCCAATCTTGAGTTTGTCAATATATTGTTTTATGATGGATCATTGATTTGTTCAATACTCACTATATTTAGGTTATCTTTGTTTAACTCTTTCCCATCAGAGGTGAAATGAAGTTTGGATCAAATCTTGTCTTATACACACACACAAACACACGACTACACACACACACACACACACACACACACACACACACACACAATATTTCATGACACGTGAACAATTCGTTTTCCAGCACAAAGTTTTGTTCCAGTGCATCTGGCCATCAGATGGTGTTTCTTTTTTTAAAGACACAAATAGATCGCTGCAGTTGTCGTCAGACTTCAGGCGAACACACTTGTCACTGTTCAGAAGTACATTTTTGAACAAGCACACTGTTATCAGGCTCTGGAGGGTTGTCTGAAGAAGTGACTGTTCTTAGACAAAAGCACAAAAAATATATAATGAGGCCTCCCTTTTTTACATTGTGGAAGCTTTGAACTTTTCTGGACTCATTTTTGGGGACATGTGGGGAGAGAAAGTTCATTTAAATGTTTTAAGTTTGTTGTTCATCTTCGAT
This sequence comes from Ammodytes marinus, assembly GCF_949987685.1. Lineage (NCBI taxonomy): Eukaryota > Metazoa > Chordata > Actinopteri > Uranoscopiformes > Ammodytidae > Ammodytes > Ammodytes marinus. The sequence goes on from NC_137221.1 coordinate 17,399,452, forward strand.
TTGTCTTCAAACTCATCTCTTTTTTCTTTTTCTCACAAAGTCAAACCCATGTCAAGCATGCCTGCATGTTGCTTTTTTGATTGGTGTGACAGAATGTTGTGACAGACTGGTCTAATTGGACTGCAGAAGAGATTAAGGGTAAGGGGAGAAAATAGCAAACACACACACACACGTGTACACACAGCACGGAGGCTGAAGTTGTACAGTTGCCTTAATTTTTGAAGGAAAGGGACATCTTTTCTGTATCATTTACTGGCCTTTTGCTCAAACTTAGAGTATTTTTTATCAATGTTGCCTTTAAAGAAAACACGCTGTTCGTTTATTATTATAACCATGATATAATATATCGCTCCATATTGATTGAAATTATACACATCAGTCTCATTCCAAAAAATGTTTTGTTTAACTGTGGCTATGAATAAGCTGACACTGAAGTCTATGTTGATGCTTTAAGAGAGGTATTTATCATCCTACCTCCTATTAGCGCCTTTTCTTGAATCAGTAAGTGTTACTCTTTTGTGCATTAGATGACATTAACAACGTCTCACCAAACCACAATGGGCAGACACACACACACACACACACACATGGACACCTTTTAAAGCATTTGTCTGCTCTTCCTTTCCTTCTCTTGAGTCAGGCTTTTTGGCCATATGGTGCTTGACGAGGTTCGGTCTAATCTTGTTTGCTTTGACCGAGATTATCACCTTCCTCTCTACAGGTTATTGTAGAGGATCTGGCAAGATGATCAGAGCTGAGTGTTTTTGTGCTTACACCAGCAAATATGAAGAAGAAAAAAAATTCAAAAACACATTAGCGGTGCTATCTGTCCACCATCATCTACACTTAATGTACAACTAACTCAGAAATGTATCTCTGCTTTGTGTCTGTCTGCAATTTACCGCCTGTGCTGCCCAACTTCCTATATCTCATTTCCTCTTCTCTGCATGAAATCCTGTATCATTTGTTTCTTTTTCTTTATAACCTCCTGACATTGTGATGCTTGTAACCTCCTGTGAATTCGCAACACTGCCAGGAACTGATGGAGAGAAGGGGGATAGCGGGTGAGGCAGGTGCATGATGTAGTCAACACTTCTTCCTCTGGCTTCAGTCTCAAGGGGCTCTCTTTGTGTGTGTGTGTGTGTGTGTGTGTGTGTGTGTGTGTGTGTGTGTGTGTGTGTGTGTGTGTGTGTGTGTGTGTGTGTGTGTGTGTGTGTGTGTGTGTGTGTGTGTGTGTGTGTGTGTGTGTGTGTGTGTGTGTGTGGTTGTGTGCGTTTCTGTGTGTGTGTGTGTTTTCTGCGTGCGTGCGTACTTGCTTGCGTGTGTAAATAAAGCCTTCCTCCTTTCTTGTCCCCATTGTACTTGTGTTTACGTACACACTGGGCGCCCTGGTTGCCGTGGAGATATCACCTGGTGATAAACTGCTTGTCCCTCCTTGCACACTGCCACCTATGCCCCCTTCCCCCTCACACCCCTGAATCTCATCCAATGGGACGCCAGCAGGGATTTCCATTGGAGCAAGGAGAAGGTTGGCTGTTTTTTTTTCGTGCACTGGCTGATAGTGTTCAGAGTCTAGCAGAACCAATTGGTTGTGTTTTTGCTGATGGTGTGGATTTATCTCTCTTGGTTATGGACTAGAGCAAATTAGAGCTATAATAGAACTATTGAGAAGATTACTAAGCTCTCTAACAGCCATTGAAATGCACGTACTCAATGCAAGAAGAACCCACTCTGACTCTCACATAAATAACAATCACATTAACCACAGAGAGCACAAACAATGACAGCAGGGACGGGAGTAAATGAAGCATAAAGGCAAGTCAAAAAAATAAACATGTTGAGAAGAATCTAACGCTATGATGGAGTGCCTTACTCATCTTTTGACGCATAAGCCATTAAACCTCAGTGACTCACCTGCGGAATCACAGTCGTGACACTCACATTGTAACGCAGATGGTTGGTACCGTAGATATACGTAAGTGAATTATCAATAGGGGTCCATCTGTTTAGTCAAGACAGGGAGTGGGTCACAGGGTGGCTTCAGGGTTTTTGTCATGGGGGTTTTCTGGATGGGTTTAGACGCTGAGGTGCCGCAGGATGGGACGAGTGTGTGCTGTGTATACATGAGTGTGTGTCTGTGCTGTGGTGTAGGAGGGTGTAGGCTCCACTAATGACTGAGGCGCTATGGGATTAACTGGATGCACCATTTATCCTTGTGGGATATTGGCTAATGAGCCATATGCACCTGCCCATTGCTCGTGTGTTTGTGCAAGTCAGCGGGTGTGACATTAGCAAATCTTTATGTAAAGTCGGTCGCCATAGGTGTGTGTCAAGAAAAGGCAATGAGATAATAATATTATGGATGTGTATATGTCTGTTTTTTGTTTGTTTGTTTGACATTTTGAGAAGGGAAACCTCACAAAAAAAGTGCAAGTCTTATTACCATTGTGGTCCTTATCAAACAAACCAACTCAATCAATACCAATATAATGAAATCCCCTGAATAAGATTTCCTGTGATTGTTAATGCATCACAGTGTTGTGTTTTAGTTATTTTTCCACATTCAAAATTATTTATATCTTCATTAGTTTGATAAATGAGAGAAAGTCTTCCCAGTTTCCAGGCAGCCATTTGTTTAATTAATTTCCATTTATTTCCCATATGGTATGAAAATATATTGGCAAAGTTTCATTGTCATTATGCATTGAGGTTCACCCCTTTAAATCCTACTGACTCGAATAGTTTTAAGAGTTTCCTTATTGAATGTTATTAAAAATGAAAATCAATGGCTGACTATAAGATTGTACTTACGAGGATAAAATGTATAGACAATCTGACTTAGACTGTACTGTAAAATGTATGCATTCAAAAATGCATGCATTTTATATAAGGAAAGTATTCAAGTTAGAAAAGTATATTGGAGGGACAACATTAAAAGTAAAAAAAAAATGCCTGTAGGCAGTGAAGGTCATCACAAGTATTGTAACACAAATCATCAGTGTGTGGGTGAGTGACAGAGAGGTTCATTATAGATGTCCGCTCGTCATACCCCCTGTTCGTCCCAGCAGGTCCTCAAACAGCTCCATAATTTGATGACTCTTAAAATCCCCTCTTGTTAGTCTATGTTCTTGGCCCGCTCTGCCTTCTCCTCCCTGATGTGCTTTAAGCAACCACAACAACAGTCCGTTTTTTTTTTTTTTTTTTTTTTTGCCAGGATGATTCATCAATCTCCTATGCAAGCCCTCTACTTTCGGATAGTTTGCCCTCTAAAAACCGAGCACAGATTTGTTATTCAGACCTACTAAGTGAATATGTCATACCTCAAACTAAGGTGTTGGCATTTGTTCTTTGATTACACAAAGAGAAGAGGAAGCGTGCTCACCACTTTTACTCCACGGTGGAGAAATGTACACTGCATTGCAAACTCTGTAACACGGAGGAGCAGATTTGTAGAGATTGTTTTTTTTTTCAATCTTTCTCTTTTAAACGTCTATATTCCTCCTACTCTCTTCCTACTATATCTGTTCAAAGTACCTGGAGGTGTGCTGGATAGACATACTGCATATGGCTTCTTGCTCAAAGCACAGCACCGATTGGAACCAAACAGGCTACTGTAGTGCAGTATGCAGTTGGGATTCACTTGAAATATACTCAACTCAGCTCAACTCTGTCCTGATTAGACACTTTTCCTTATACCAGTGGACACAGGGCAAATGATTTGGAGAGGAAAATATGGCAGCCTGTATGTAAACAACACAAGAGCCATACTAGAAGCTCTTTGAGGCTGTATACTTTGGCCCATTGGTGCTCTGACACTCACAGCGGCGCTAGAGGAAAAGTCAGTGAATCTATCGAAGTCAATAGGATTCTGTTGAGATGTTTAAGTCTGAACCACGGCAGTGGACCAACAGAGCAACATTACCTTCCCTGTAGAGCTGTGACACTTGCCTGGCTAAAAGAGATAAAAAAGAGCACAATAAAAAAGAAAAAAAATACAACAGTGCCAGTATCCAGGCGAAACCCCGGAAAGCATATGGGTGGAGAATGTAATAGGAGGGGAGAATGAAAACTGCGAGCGCGAGATATGGACGGCCAGGGGGAGAGGAGGAGGGAGGCGGCGGGGGTGAATGAGAGAGATAAGAAAAATGGCATCCGGCACATAGTGGAGCATGAGGACAGGACGGAGGAGGGGGGGTGGGGGGACAAAGTAATTCCAGCGTTCAGGGAGTTCAACACAATTGACACAATCTCTCTCTTTCTCTCTGTCAGTGCCAATGTGCACAGCAGCTAAGAGGGCTTTGCAGTGTAATTCAGCTATTATTAGCCGGCATGACAGCTAATGCTGCAGCCAGACGGACAGGATAACGGACAGGGCTGTTTGTCTTACTGTCTGTCTGTTTGCTGACCCTCTGTTTATGTTTTCTGGTTTGATCTTTGATCTTTTGTTCTCACCCTTTAGCGTCTTCCCCTGCCTGAGGAAAATACATAACAGAAAATACATGAAAACACAGAGTCAGTCAGTCTTGTGATTGCCTTTTTAATTATGCAAACAGAAGAAACCCTTTAGCATTAGTTCAGGATGGAACCAAGACAAGAGGTTATTATTTGACTCTGCACCCAGACACAGTGTTTCCGCCAGCTGCCGCAAAGAGGAAGGTTGTGTATGCTTTGTCTTACTAAAACCCAGCTTCCTCTTAACATTTGCATAGAATGCCCCCTTTTTTTAAACACAGCACAGTTGACTCTGAGTACTAATCGAAAGCTGCTCTTCCACCTAGTGGCACAAAGGCCACAGTGCATCAACGTGTAGCAAGGTTGGGAGCAAGGACTGGCAGCCGAGATGCATGGTGAGAGAGTGGTTGAGACAGAGGAGAAGGAGGGGCAAGAGGAGCGGGGAGGGAGGAACCAGTAATCTCTTTGAAGCTGACTGTATCCTCTGAAGAGGACGGTTGCATAATTTAAGTGGAAAAATAGCCCGACTGTGTTTGTTTTGTATATCACCCCCTCTCAGAGTCTTATGTTCAGGCAAGGATCCTGACAGCTCTGCTGGTAGAAGGAAGATAGCACACACAACACTACAGCCTACACCTACAACTAAATAGGGGTGAATATGTTATACCATGAAGATACAGTGCATATGGCAGTAAGATGGGCCAAAACGTCCCACACGGATAACCACGCACCCACACACACAGGCTCATGACCAAATGACTAATCATCCCTGCAGGTATCCAGGCTCTGAGTGTGTGTGTGTGTGTGTGTGTGTGTGTGTGTGTGTGTGTGTGTGTGTGTGTGTGTGTGTGAGTGTGTGTGAGAGAGAGAGAGAGAGAGAGAGAGAGAGAGAGAGTGCTTGTGTGTGTTTCTACTCCCCCTCTATCCACTTTCAGTGTCAGTTGTGTTATGTAGGCTAACTCTCCTATTGGATCCCATTATGTGTCAGGACACCGCATGACTTAGACAGGATTAGATGTGTTCCCAGCTGGATTCAAACTCATAATTGAATTTCTCGCTTGTGTCTCTATAATTGGAATCAAATTAATCAAATTAGTTTTATTCATCATACCTCGCCTGTTTACGCTACCTCTCTATTTCTCTTGTATTGTCATCTTTTGGTTCTGCAGCACATTGACTGTGTTGTCCTTCTCAAAAGGCTTTTCCACTTTAAATATTACAAACTGCTGTACCTTCGTCTCTCTGCCAGGTCCAAGATGGGCCTCCTGGAATTTGGGCATCTTCGTGTGTATCCGCTGTGCGGGTATCCATCGAAACCTGGGGGTCCACATCTCCAAGGTCAAGTCTGTCAATCTGGATCAGTGGACGCAGGAGCAGGTCCAGGTCAGAGGTCGCACCACACATCCAAACATCTATATGGGGCAATTTGCTACACATTAACGTGTGACAAAGAGTGCATGTTTTAATTTTTTTCTAAAATAGTCATGTGATACAGTACATGATGATTGTATTCACATAAGATAGATGCACCATTAGAATTTATTAACGATTTCCAAGTTGGTTTACAACCAACCAAAGCCCAACAACCTTAGACATCTGAAAACTGCACCCAAAGCCTTAATGCTCTGATTTCCTGCTTATGGAGCCACTTGTTTGCATTTGTAGGTATAAAATGAAGGTTACACATGTTGAGAAATATGGTAATCGCATGTGTTTCCTAAAAAAGGTCAAACTTCTCTTTTAACTTTACTGGACAAAATATTATTTGAGTGAGTACAATGTGAAAATGTAGGTCAGATTTTCACTTTCTCTCTTTGTTCGCTGTTTACTACAGCCTTTTTGTGTTGCAAATGGTAACAGGACTAAAAGGAACAAGGGACCTAATTGGGCATTTTAGACATTGGAGAAATACATTGCTCATTAAGTATTAGAAACAAATGCATGTGCCCTTTTCTAATGGCAGTTATTTGGTAAGGTGCCCAAACTAGAAAGGAGAACCCTGACCAGATCTAATGTCTTCATGAGTATAATGTATTTCTCTTTTCCTCTAAAATGCCCATTTGTTACTCCCTTGTTCCTGATAGTCTTGTTTTCTTCCACGCTACCTACCAGTGTGCAGTGCAGCTTGTCAGGGTCTGACAGTAAAAGATAGCCAGCATAATGCTTCCCTAGAGTGTTTCCTAAAATCGGCATCTTCATATTTCTCTTTTCTCCACAATCCTTTTACTAAGACTTATACACAACATGAATAATTACCCTTGGATATTGTGTCTTCACTTATTACACTGCTTAACAACATGACGTGGCTTAAGTTTTTTTGGGGGGCCATCACCAGTGTGTTCAGGAGATGGGAAATGCCAAAGCCAAACGTCTCTACGAGGCTTTCTTACCCGAGTGCTTCCAGCGCCCCGAGACGGACCAGTCTGCAGAGATGTTCATCAGGGACAAGTACGATAAGAAGAAGTACATGGACAAGGTCATCGACATCCAGATGCTCAGGGTATGCATCTCAAAACAGGATCAGCGGAAAGAAGAAAGAAAAAATGGGCCTCTCCATTGAGCAAGGCCATTCAATCTTTAAGTGTCTGCTTTTGTTTTCCTCCCTACAGAAAGAAAAGAGCTGTGACAATATACCCAAGGAACCCGTTGTGTTTGAGAAGATGAAATTGGTGAGTACGTCATGCAACCGCTGCTTCCCAGCACGAGTAGAGTGTAACTGATCTTGTCCTTAAAGCAATAGTGCGTAACTTCTGTCGCCCCCCACAACCCCCCAAGAAGAATTCTGAGTAATTGCAACAACACTGTCAGAGAGTTGAAGAGATGAAGTTTCAGCTGGCAGGGGAACATTGGGAGTTACAGTGCTGTTCTGACTAGAGGGGGAAGGTCATTTCCCCTCCAAGGAGTCTGGAGAGAAAAGGATTCTGGACTAATATATCAATGCAGACATAGTGCATTCATTGTATCGACTTTCTCTGTTGTGACAGAAAAAAGACATCAGCCCCAAGACAAATTCACAGGCCGTTACAGACCTGCTCGGATTAGGTATTGTAACTCTCACACACACACGCACGCACGCGCGCACACACACACACACACACACACACACACACACACACACACACACACACACACACACACACATTCAAGTTGGAACAACAACAACAAAAATAAGTTCAAGTTTAACAATTGCATGTTTGATTAGATTTTATCTTGAAGAAATAGTTACAGAGATACAAGTTGTATACTCATCCTTCCATCTGCCCTCCATTAGATGCCCCTGCTCCGAGTCCTGCTGTGTCTAATGGTGGAGGACGTGTTAGAAACAATAATGAGAGTCCAGCGGTGTCTAACCCAGCCCTGGCACACTCTGCACTGGATCTCTTCAGCTCCCTGCCACCACCCTCCTCAGCTTCCTTCACTAAAACCATGGTAGGATCCAACACACTGTGCAGACTGTACGCTTTATGCTCACCACAGCAGCCTTTAGTGGCGTGGCTTTAGGGATGGCAATGACAAGGCCTGTCCACCGCTTTGGTCTGTACTGAAATATCTCAACTCAAATTCGTCACAATTCTGTGAAGACATTCATGCTCCCCAAAGGAATATGTTAGATAACCTCTGTATTTCCATCCATCATCCTCATTCAGTCAAAACTTGAATTTGTCATTTAAAGGTGGAGTCAGCGATCCTGGAGAAACATTGATGTCAAAATCACTTTTCTTTCAAACTGTGAATATCTCCTCACCATCCGCGCTACCTGTTTGTACCGTGTGTGCTGAAAAATAATCTGGTGTTAATACACAACAGCAACCACGGGCATGTTGCTAGCTACGGTGGCACACCCTTTTTTGCATTCCATTTGTTTACATACCCGTTTACAGAGCCTAGGCTGTGCATCAACACCAGATTTTTTTCTCAGCCCAAACACAAATGGACAGGTGGCGGATGGGGATGAAAAACACTGATTTTGATAAAAAGTGATTTGACAACCAGCCTTTAAGAATAACTTTTAGCATAGCAGTAGCATAGCTAATGACATTCCCATCAATGTCAGTTGTAACTTTATTTAGTGCCAATTAGCAAACAGATGCATGCTAAGAAAGTGCACAGGGCACTTAAAGACTCAAAGTGAGCTAAGATGGTGAACATGGTACACAAGAACTGCCTAACCTGAGAATGTTTTCTTTGTCACAGTGAGCATCAACACTCTCCTTTGTTCCTCTTAAACCATTCCACCCTTTTGCCCCTCCACTCTAGCCTATTTCCAGCTCCATGCATCAGAGCAGGGTAACAGCCTCAGTGCCCGAAAACCTTAGTCTATTCCTGGATCGGGCACCCAAAGTAGAGGGGGGCAAGAAACTGTCCAAGGACTCTATTCTCTCCCTGTACGCTTCCACCCCCTCAGTGCACGCCAGCAGCATGGCTACTCACGGTGAGAACTTTGAGAACCTTATCTCAGATGTTGTTTTCTCCATGTGTCCCTACGCCTCAATATAATTGGTGAGTTTAGTTTTGTCCAAGGGACTAGGAAATTTGCATTATTAATTATTATAGTTAATATTAAAGTCTACCTGCATCTTTTCTCTCTGTGTGGTTATTTTCAACAGGCTTGTACATGAACCAAATGGGATACCCGACACACCCGTACGGTTCCTACCATTCTTTAGCCCAGGCAGGTGGAATGGGAGGCGCCGCGATGACGTCACAGATGGCAATGATGGGACAGCAGCAGAGCAGCATGATCGGTGTTCAACAGAACGGCATGATGGGACAGCAGAATGGTTTGATGAGTGCCCAGGGTGTCATGGCCCAGCCGAGTGCCGTTATGGCGCCGCCCTACATGACAGGGATGAGCCAAAGCATTGTGGGTCAGCAGCAGAACGGCATCATGGGACATCAGCAAAAAGGCATCATGGGACAGCAGCAGGTTGGAAGTTTGGCCACATTACCTCAGCAGCAGCAGCAGGTGTATGGAGTGCAACAAGCCCAGCAGCTACAGTGGAACATTACCCAGGTACATTTTTATTGTGATTTTCTTTTTTTTAATGACCTAAAATAGAGGTCCAAACTTGGTCAGAGTAGTCCGATCGTCCATTGTAGGTAATATAGGAAAGTGTGTGTGTGTGTGTGTGTGTGTGTGTGTGTGTGTGTGTGTGTGTGTGTGTGTGTGTGTGTGTGTGTGTGTGTGTGTGTGTGTGTGTGTGTGTGTGTGTGTGTGTGTGTGTGTGTGTATGTGTGTGAGTGTGTGTGTGTGTGTGTGTGTGTGTGTGTGTGTGTGTGTATACCTTAAAAGTTCATTTTCTATTGTGATTTTTTTAAATGACCAGAAATATAGGTCCACACTTATGTATACCCGTATCCACTGTTGGTAATATAGGAATGTATATGTGTTCGCTTCCAGGTGACTCAGCACATGGCTGGCGTGAATCTCCACAACACCAACGGCATGATGGGATACAGCGGTCAACACATGGGAGGATCAACAACTCCAAGCTCAGCACACATGACGGCACATGTTTGGAAATGAGCTCATCTATCCAAGAAGTGATGTAACGCCAATAGCCAATAAAAGAGAGGGGAACTGGGTTGTAGGAATCTGCGAACTCTCCACAAGACATTTTCTAATGCAAGGGAGGAGGAGGAGAAGGAAGAGGAGGAAGAGGAGAAGGAGAAGGAGGAGAAGGAGAAGGAGAAGGAGAAGGAGACATGTGTGAAGAAGAAGGTTTGGGAAAACCACTACTACCTCTCTTTCTCTCTCCTCTCTGCCCATGCTTCCCCTTCTAGCCTCATCCATGGCCATGTTTTGCATATATCCATGCTTGCCTTCAGAACATTTTCTTATAATGACCAAGACAACAGGGTTCACAGGTTTACCGGAAAGGATCATATATCTCTGTACCTACCTTGAATATTGACATCTATTGGAACTAGACACATTTCCCCTACAATTAAGGAGATACCTTGTTGAAGGTATAATATTTTCTACTTTCTGAAGAAGTTTGACATTTTCAGAAATACGCATATTTGCTTTTTTTGCAGAGGATTAGATGAGAAGATTGATAAAAAAAATACCAGTCGCTAAGCTTAGCAACATAAGGACTGGAAATTGGAGACTTTGAACACAATATTAAACAAACAAGATGTAATGTCTTAAGTTATCCTACCCCATTAATATTATTTCAATATAAGAAACCCCCTTTATGTGTTGAGAAGTTTCCAGGTCCTCAGTGCTTCACAAGTGCAAGTGGCTACAAAACCTACCTTAACAGCTCTTAATTATGATGTCGTCTGCTCAATTTACAGAGGGCTTATTTTACAACCAATAATCTCAATTTTAAGTGTCAAAAAGTCCTACAGTGGATTTTTGGAGAGACCAAAGATCAACGCTAGCTTTATTAAGGTTGTACAGTATTCCAATGCTTTGTTAAGTCTGCATAACCACCTGATAACTAGTGATTAGAACAAACAATTCCACTAAGCAGTCCTTTAACTGTAGGCCATGTTTGGTTATACCTTCTCTTATATGAAAATATATAAATTGGGGCTTATCAACTCACTGTGCTACTTCCTCTACAAAAAGCTGGGACACAAAGTTACTTGCATGCAATGCAATCACGTAAATGTGGAGTCAACGCTCATACATCTCGAGTTAATCTACAGTACCTTGTACAATGGAGGCCTCAAATGATGTTGAATGTCCGTAGATAGGAGAGAAACAGAGGGAGAGAACTGGGTTAAGGCAAAACTAAAAGGTACAGATCGGTCATGTTTCAGATTCTTCCACTGAATTGCATGAGGAGAATGTTTTTCTAGCTCTGATTGTATGTACTGTGAGTTTATCGCAATATCCGAATGTGTGTCTGGAATTGTGTATCTCTGAATGTTTCTCTCTACATGTCTCCAAAAAAGGCCAACAAAAAGAATTTCAATGAATGTGCGTCCTGAATGTGTTCACTGGACTTCCTAATACATACGCCGGAGCGCTGCCTGGGTTGTGTCGGTTTTTGATATTCTACTACAACAAGCGATGTAAACCTGCGTCTTTTGAATGGTCTGTGGTCAACAGCGTCCTAGTTCTGCTTTCTGGGAATTGTTCGATTCTGACCAAGTTGTAATGTGACTGTCTTTCCGTCCAAAGGGGGGCCTACTGCGACTAGTTTTCACATCACTCGGGGGGTGTTTACAATCCGGCCAAGCCACAAAGTGATTGTACGACTGAAATCTGTCACCTCTTCAAATGTTCACGTCAACCCTTTTACATCTCTGCAACACAGGCCATCTCCGTGTACCTGATTTCTCAGAAAGTGTTTTCTTAATAATAATCTCTCATAAGTGCATGAAGCCATGAGTGTCAGTAATCTCAGTCTTTCCATATGTCTATAGAAGCACTTTGGTGTTAAGTTGCCATTATGAATGTAAGGGGTAGGAGTGTAAAAGGAGCAGCTAAAGGATACAATAATGACCATATTCTGGAATAGTAAAAACTGCTCATTTGGCAGCAGTTGAGACAACAGCGTGACAGCAGCAGTCACCTACTCTGCAGAGAGCAATATCACCCTAACACAACATGTCGTCTCTGCACTGTAGCAGATCTGTCAGCTATGAGCTCCTGGAAAAGCAGTAACAATCCATCTCTATGGGTGATTATGCTTCACCTGAGAATTTGGGATTATCTTGTTATCATTTTATATGTATACTGTATATATATATATATATATATATATATATATATATATATATATATATATATATATATATATATATATATACATACACAGTATATACACACACACATATATATATATATATATATATATATATACAGTATCTCACAAAAGTGAGTACACCCCTAACATTTCTTCAAATATTTCATTATATCTTTCCATGCGACAACACTGAATAAATGACACTTTGATACAATGTCAAGTAGTCAGTGTACAGCTTGTATAACAGTGTAAATTTACTGTCCCCTCAAAATAACTCGACACACAGCCATTAATGTCTAAACTGTTGGCAACAAAAGTGAGTACACCCCTAAGAAAAAATGTCCAAATTGGGCCCAAAGTGTCAATATTTTGTTTTGCCATCATTATTTTCTAGCACTGCCTTAACCCTCTTGGGCATGTAGTTCACTAGAGCTTCACAGGTTGCAACTGGAACCCTCTTCTACCCATTCATGACGACATCAAGGAGCTGGTGGATATTAGAGTCCTTGCGCTCCTCCATCTCCCGTTTGAGGATGCCCCAAAGATGCTCAATAGGGTTTAAGACTGGAGATATGCTTGGCCAGTCCATAACCTTTACCCTCAGCTTCTTTAGCAAGCCAGTGGTCGTTCGGAGGGGTGTTTGGGGTCGTTATCATGTTGCAGTACTGCCCTGCGGCCCAGTTTATGAAGGGAGGGGATCATGCTCTGCTTCAGTATGTCACAGTACATGTTAGAATTCAATGAACTGTAGATCCCCAGTGCTGGCAGCACTCATGCAGCCCCAGACCATGACACTCCAACCACCATGCTTGACTCTAGGCAAGACACACTTGTCTTTGTACTCCTCACCTGGTTGCCGCTCCACACTCTTAACATCATCTGAACCAAATAAATGTATTTTGGTCTCATCAGACCACAGGACATGGTTGCAGTAATCCATGTCCGTAGTCTGTTTGTCTTCAGCAAACTTTTTGTGGGGTTTCTTGTGCATCATCTTTAGAATAGGCTTCCTTCTGGGATGACAGCCATGCAGACCAGTATGATGCAGAGTGTGGCGTATGGTCTGAGCACTGACATGTTGACCCCCCACCCCTTCAAGCCCTTCAGCAATGCTGGCAGCACTCATACGTCTATTTTCCAAAGCCAACCTCTGTGTATGACGCTGACCACGTGCACTCAACCTTCGTAAACTGGGCCGCAGGGTGGTATTGCAACATGATAACGACCCCAAACACACCTCCAAGACGACCAGTGGCTTGCTAAAAAAGCTGAGGGTAAAGGTTATGGCCTGGCCAAGCATGTCTTCAGACCTAAACCCTATTGAGCATCTTTGGGGCATCCTCAAACAGAAGGTGGAGGAGCGCAAGGTCTTTAATATCCACCAGCTCTGTGATGCTGTCATAAATGGGTGGAAGAGGGTTCCAGTTGCAACCTGTGAAGCTCTAGTGAACTACATGCCCAAGAGGGTTAAGGCAGTGCTGGAAAATAATGGTGGCCAGTGGCCACACAAAATATTTACACTTTGGGCCCAATTTGTAAATTTTTTCTAAGGGGTGTACTCACTTTTGTTGCCAGCAGTTTAGACATTAATGGCTGTGTGTCGAGTTATTTTAAGGGGACAGTAAATTTACACTGTTATACAAGCTGTACACTGACTACTTTACATTGTATCAAAGTGTCATTTATTCAGTGTTGTCCCATGGAAAGATATAAAGAAAAATGTGAAGAAATGTGAGGGGTGTACTCACTTTTGTGAGATACTGTATATATATATATATATATATACATATATATATATATATATATATATATATATATATATATATATATATATATATATATATATATATATATATATATATATATACATATACTGTATATTGTCCATTATATTTTCTGTGAAATTAAAGCAATGAAGGAATGTATCTTTTTATGTACTTGTCAATCAACATATTGTGTTCATTATTCTTTGTCAGAATATCACTGTGTATTATATTTCTTCAAGATTGATGGACATGTAATGTATATTAGTTCTGTATTTCTTTCATATGCTTTGCTCCAATTTGATCGTGTGCTCACACAAGTTAGTCACTTATATTTGGGGATATGTATGTAACATACGATACTCGTCTCTGTGAAAATATACAAAATAAATATTGTTTTGATTAAATTCTATATATTGCATTGATTTAAAAATGTTAAACATTCACTGACTGAACTCACAAATGAAGTCTCACATGGATTGGTTTATTTAGCTCTCAGTCAGGTTCAAGAGGCAGACTATTGACAGAAAGTTTAAGAAGTCTGGGAGAGAAAAGGTTAAGATACACAGTAGACAAATGGTTGTGACTCAAATAAACTTTATTGACTTTGCGTCCAGATGTCAAAGGGCATGCAAATACAGGCGTCTGAATCCAAAATTATTATAATTTTTTTCCTCAGTTTGGTTCTATTTTCTTACAAAACTACGTGCACCTTAAGTAATCAATTCTGCAGCGTACAAACCACAAAAATACCAGTTTTACATTATCAAATACTGCACATAGAAAACATTTACAAAGCACAGGTATAAAATTACAGCTCCCTTTTATCTTCTTTGCCATAAACTGCATCCATTCGTCAGACAATCTGCTATGCTTTGCCCTTTAGAACGTACTCTGCCAACACTCCTCTGTGGAAAGGTTAAGGCCGGATATGAAAAGACAACCGCTCATCTACCAACACCAGCAATCCAATTTAACTTGGCTGAATGTTTTGTTGCTCAAATCCATCTTTACATTTGATTTCAAGATGGTGATGTGCTTGAGAATGTCAATGTGGTCCTTCATATATAATCAAAACCCTCCCAAATGTTTACTCTTTTTTTGGAAGTTCCACATTGAGCCGGGAGGTTTGTGCTTTGCTGGGCTTGATAAAACGAAGGTTGTCTTGACAGTGGGGAGGGGAGCTACGGTGGCCATAATATAGTCTATGATATAGACAGACAGCCTGAAGGACAGAATGGCTACTATGGAAACTTGTGCTGTGATTAAAAACATGGAAAGATGCGGATTAATACAAACTGGCATATTCAGCAGCAAAAAACTCCAAATTTGCCCACCAGCTCAGAAAAAAATTCTGTTTTGATCTCGTTGACAGCTGCTACATTGGCCAACAGACACATGGAATGCATGCTTTTTCAGAAAATCAAAGTATAATCTAAATTCAAAAACTAAAAATGTGTCACTCATTGGGGCCTATTATAAAATAGCAGTTATTCATAATGCATCGCATGCTGTGTCGAGTACTAATTTCTTCCAGTGCTTGTATTGTGAATGTGATTCAACTTTAAATCTTATTTTTCATCACGGTGAGATGACACACATTCATCCTGAAGATGCCACCACACAGCTCTTGTTAGTGAGAGAAGTGAAGGAATGGAATATAAATCTATGCTACTTTAGGATACAGCACTTAATGAATTTCCCTTGTATTGGGTCAAATTGGCTTCATCACCACTGGTCATGTTTATCAAAATGATTATTGTCATGATCATACCATCAGAAGGATTGCAAGCAAATCATCATGCTGCAAAAAAAATTGTAGTTCAAAGTACAAAAATCATAACAATTCCATCAGCTTTAAATATAAATCTGTAAGGTTATCGACGCAATGGGGGGGTCAGCAATCCTTTCCGTTTGGAACTCTGTGGCAATAAATAAATAAAAAGGCATTTCGCCTCACAGAGTTCATGCTTGTTTTGACCACAGAGCTGTTCTTTGAAATGAACACACAAAGGATAAGACATACAGTGTACAGTACAGTAAAAGTAGGGGCTGCCTGAACCAATGCAGCCTTGGAAAGTCCCCAAAGAGACGGTATAGCAAACAAGATGACAAAAAAAATGTACACTCACTTCCTGTGTAAGGATTAAGAAATACATTCAAAAAACTATACATATAGATATAACTCCAGTACAATATTTCAAGCAAAATACATTTTTCAAAACTTTCAGTCGTGTGCTACAATAGTGGATAGCAATGTCTCCAACACAAAATAAGGCCATTGTAAACCAACGAACAAGCCCTCATTTTTCGCGAAAAAAATCAAAAAAGGCAGGTTTTGCCCACATCGCCTCTCCGACTCTCTCACCTCCCTATCCCAATAATATCTCTTTCCTTACAAAAATAAAACACGTTTTCAACATAGCACTCAAGAGACGACTCGGGTTGATGGATAGTACATTACAAAAGTTTTGCACGCAATAAAGTCGGGGTGGTTTACAGGAAGCAAGCAAACGTATGGGGGTTCACATTCCCAAGCAATCCCCAGCCTTTACATTCAAACCTCAGCTAATAGAATAATCTCTACCTGAAACACTGGGTTCCAAGATCTGAATGCCCCCGTGCCCCTGCTCCTAAGTGTCTACAATCGACACTTGAATTAACCCGACAATTTCACCTAACCATGCATCTACCTTCAAGTTTACAAAAGTCCGGCTCAGCTTCAAAATCCACCTCTCATCCACCTTGCCATAGTTAACAACCCTGCTGCCAGAGAGGTTTCAACCTCCTTTTTTCAACTCACTTAAAAACAGCAGAGTCTGTGTCGAAAAAGAAATACAAAATGACCATTTGATGAGACAACAACACATGCTAATTGTGTGACACTACGGTTCAATTTCTAAACTACAATGAGGAGAGAAAAGTTGTTCATGTTCATGTATGAAAAGAAAATGCCCTGATCCTTAAGTTCTGTTCACTGCGGTTTAGTTCAAAGTGGTTTTGAACTAAAACTCCTTATTATACATCAAGCATGAAGTACAATTTATCAACCTCATTACACGACACACCCACACTGCACTTTGAAGAAAATGCAAATTTCCTTTTTTGGTTGCAGGAATCAACATTTGGCAAACTCTCTCTCTCTGCTCCTCATAAAAACACTCCTCATTGGATAATAATGTATCTCTCTTTGCATTGTCTGCTTTCAATAGATTCGAACTGCTAATGTTCAGGGCTACTCAATAATATACAGCAAAGGGACATATAAGTAGTCTCATATAGGCTTCAGAATATAGGAAATCACA
Source organism: Ammodytes marinus (assembly GCF_949987685.1). Classification (NCBI taxonomy): domain Eukaryota; kingdom Metazoa; phylum Chordata; class Actinopteri; order Uranoscopiformes; family Ammodytidae; genus Ammodytes; species Ammodytes marinus. Next base: position 17,416,678 of record NC_137221.1, read on the forward strand.
TGGAAAAATATTAACAATCTTTTGAAAGAGTTTACCGAGGACAAAACATTCAGCAGGGGTGTTACACGGGTCTGGACATTTCTTTAAGATATTTTTTTTAACTTTCATGTTCTTGCCGTTAATTTTCTCTCTCATCAACAAAGGTTTTTTGTCATCACAGAAGGCACACACTGAAGAGAATGTGTGCAAATACCAAGAGTACTTATTTTTACATCATGCCAGCTGTCCACAAAATTAGTTAGATACAAATGCATAAGGTACTTAAAATTACTTCATATACACAACCATACAGTTACAGATCCAGCAAGGTGTGGTTCCAAAAAAAAATAAAAAATTTGGAACGCAGACCTTGATGGGGTTTGCTTTTTTTTTTGTTTATGTGATGGGGGTTCCGAAAAAAATGGCCATCACCCTCCTATAGAGATCCCTTTATCCATAGTTTAAAGAGCGCTGAAACGTGTATCATTTGGTCTGAGGTGCTGAAAAGACAAAATGCCTCAGTTTCCCTTTTTGCAGAAAAGATGATGAAAGGAATGAGAAATACAGTTCTTCGCAGACAATAGAACAAACGGTGGTAATAAAACCCAAATGTGAGCTCGTAAACAACCCCTGTGCGCTTTTAATAGCTTGAGACGTGCATTTCTTCTAAGACTTAGGGCAGTCCTCAGTGTCTTTATTCACACACAAGGTTTGGTGTTGGTCTCAAGACGGAATCCAAAACGCGGAAAGAGAAGGGTGATTTTTTTTTCCATCATAAAGAAAATGGTAAACACCAGAAACTTGAGTTTTCCCTGCTGCTCCTCTGCCATCATTGTAGACGCAGACATTGCACATTTTACTCAAACAGCCGACAGGTCAGTTTCACCTTTGTTTGTGTTTTCAAAAGGCAAATAAAATGCTTCAAACACCCAGTGGCATTGGAAATTGTACGAGGTAAACGTTATAAGAAAGGAGCAATTTTTTGAATTACAAAAAAGAAGAATCTCGTCGGGTAGATTCATTTCTTTAAAAAAATTATAATAATAGAAAAATTCTATTTTTTGACAGTTGGATTTTTTAAATGTAAGATCTGAGGAAATTAGAAGTCCAAAATCAGTGGCAGAAGTGACCTGTTCCAGCTACCCCAGCGGGCCTTAACATTGAAAAGCAAAAACACACTAAAGTTACATGCTGGCATTCAATTAAAATATATGCAAACTGCAGTGTGACCCAACAAAACAGAAGAATAAATCAAACAATAAGACAATAAAAAAACAGGTGGTCAGACACCGCGTTTTTGTAAATTCAAACATAATACATATTTTACAGTAAAGTGCCGTCTTATACACACCCGTCTGACAGGAAATATGAAGAGTGACATATTGCACCTGAAACAAGTAAAACTACCGTACATGGCAGGTACACAATCGCCCTGCTAGCAAAGTAATACTGGCGTAAATAGTCAGATATACAGTATATATATATACTGTATATATATATACTGTATATATATATATATATAAATATATTAAAAAAGAAAAAAAAGAATATCCCATCTGGAATCAAATAAATGTTTACACTTTTACAAGAGGTTTTCAGTTACAGTCGCTGTGACGGAGATGGGTGATGGAATAGAAGGTAGGAGGGGTTAAAGGTTTGAGTGTGTACCAGCTGTGTGTGTGTGTGTGTGTGTGTGTGTGTGTGTGTGTGTGTGTGTGTGTGTGTGTGTGTGTGTGTGTGTGTGTGTGTGTGTGTGTGGCTGTGATCTGAGAGAGACACCTCCTTCGTCAATTAAGAAGAGTGTGAAAAAAGAGATGACATCAAAAGTTCACACGTGTCTGGGTGCTGGTATATATGGAGAGAGAGTTAGTGTGAGACTGTGGCACCCCCTGGATGTGGGAAGGGAAACCCCGGGACGCATTTACTGGATCGTCTTTTGTGCTCAGTGTCCGGCGGGTTCAACAGTCCTTTTTATACTCTAACAGGATCAGAAATGTGTTCACCGGCGAATGGGTTGCTGGCTTTTTTTTCTTTTCTTCTTCTGCAGTTTGGCAACGATAGCGTTCTCTCTCTCCCTGTGTCCAAAGCCCACGATTCTTCCCAACCCTTACCCCACCTTAGTGCAGTGCAAAATAAAGTGCCAACACACGCCTGGTACATCCGTCAAGGCAAGCTAAATAAAACTGTTTAAGCACTTTAAAATGTCTCTATAAGGGGGTTGCAAGCGAACATGCAGAATGCAGCCGATACATACGGAAACACAAATAAGTATTTAAATATCTCCCTCCCTCTGTATATATGTATATCTATATATATAAACTCTGCCCTGTGGAAATGATAGAATAGCTGTGTTGCTACCTCACATAATAGCCATTATGTGAATACCCAAGCCCAGGTATGTGTAAGTGTTTCGGCCTGCCGTTCTCAGCTCGTGTGTGTGTGTGTGTGTGTGTGTGTGTGTAGAGTGTGTTGTCTTCTTTTTTGCATTACATCTAAGTCATTGACTCTGCTACATATCCATACTTTATATTGTATTCTAGTTCACCTACTACCTATATAGCAATAATAACAACAATAACAATTGCTTTGGTTTTTTTAGAAAATAAAGTTTTTTTTTTCTTAGTTTTGGCATAGAGAGTTTAGAAACTGGCATCGGAATGGGCCCTGGGATGAGACGTGGTGTGTGGGATATTCCGGTACCCTGGAAATGCAGAATACGGCATCCAGTGGAACGTTTTGTCGTGGGTGGGAAATGGCGGAATGCGAGAGGTGAAAAGTGCTACATGTTCTGGGAAAATTGTGTCTACTTCAAGTCGGACCTGCTGAACATTTATCTCAACTTAATGGATGGAGAATACGGACGTGGTGAAAAGGATGTGACGGCATGTGCCGATGTGAGTGTATTGATGGGGATGAGATCAAGGTATGTGCAACTATGTGTCGAATATGACTTCCTGCACAGATGTACATGGGTATATATAAATATATATGTGTGTGTGTGTGTGTGTGTGTGTGTGTGTGTATGTGTGTGTGTGTGTGTGTGTGTGTGTGTGTGTGTGTGTGTGTCTATGCCTACCTGTCCTGCACTTACAGTACAGTCGTTTGTGTATTTACAGTACATGTGTCCCTGTCTGCGCGACTCTAGTGCCTGTGTGCCCGGGGCGCTTGAGTGTCTAGGGGGGGAAATGTCTAGGTGCAGGAGGGGCTGGTGGCGCTCTCCAGGCTGGACTGTGAGAGGCGCCTGGTGAGGGGTCCGATGCTGGGGTCAGCCAGGGAGGAGGTAGGGAACAGCTTGTACCAGCCACCCACTGTGGCAGACAAGTCCAAGTCCTCTAGCAGGATCTGGGCCATTCCCATGAAGCACTTGTGGTCCATACGCCCGTAATCCCCCCACACTATTACCTACAGAGTAAATGAGAATAAGTTGTACTTACACCGTTACACGTTATGTAACCAAAGAGAAAAGATGGGCCAAAATTATAAAAGGAATACCTGTAGGACTTTGCCCTGAGGACTCTCGTCAAACAACAGAGGCTGCTGGTAGGTGGGGTCCAGAGTCTTCCTCACTACTTTGGTTTTCTTCTTGGCCAAGCACATGCCGTTCTCAAGCACGTACACCTTCACGTAGGTCGCTGCGGACAAAGCAAACCAGATAGAACAAAGTTGTAACTCCACACAGATTGGACAAAAGAAGCTTGGTGAAGGGAATTTGAAACACTGTAGGTGAAGTCACTTTGGAGCACCTGGTATGTTCTTGGAGCCCTGTTTGGGGGTCAACCCTCTGGCCTGGTTGACCTCCACCTCCAGCTGTCCTCCTCTGTCCATCATGCTTACATGGACATCCCCTGTAGATGGGATACAAAAACATATCCCAATGTAAATGGACGTAATCAGAACCAAAACAACTTCAAGCACTGCGTGGCTTCAGTTGAACTTTGGTTCACTGAGGCTGCAATGGCCCATATCTAACGGCAGAGGGCGACACAGAGCCTTAAGTCTTATCTTCACAAGCAGGTATGGTGGGAGCTCAGTGCTCGGTTCTGTTGTTTCTCACAGGCAATGACCTTTGCATGAAATATTTATACCCTCATGCAAGAATAACTTTATCCGTGCTGAGTGAATACACTATAGTGTTGTATTTTTAGATGCCGCAGCTTAAATGTTCAGCTTATGGCTGTGAGTCATTCTACACACCCAACAATATTTTGATACATTTGCATTGCAGATTTTTTTAACCTATGACTATCTGGTTGCTGATTAAAACTGACTGTGATGATATGCATGCAATGTTGCTGTTTTTTGGTATTACTTAACAGAGTATCAATCTTGCACCTACATAACAATCTAATGAAATCACAGAAAGAATCCAACAGTACAAGAAAATGATTGAATAAAGTTGAAAAGGGAAAATATGGCTTTGTTGATCCACTTCTCTCTTGACTTACCCATGGAGGGTGTGGCTAGTGTTTGCCGGCCTACGATCTGGGCGGGGCCTAGTCCGTCCAGGAAGTCACTGAACTGGCTCTCAGGCCCCAAGCGTGTGGTAGGGAAGACAAACCTGAGAGAGAGAAAAGAGGAAATGAATAGATGGATGCCGTATACTGTAACTTGGAAAGACAGCTTTTAGCTTCAGTGCCCGTGACTCCAGGAACAATTTACAGCAACAAATTAAAATAAATACCTTGATATCCTTTAACAAATTTAGACATATTATCTTAAATCTACTGAACTCTACCTTCAACTGTTTTAATTAGGCTATATTGTACTTTCACCCATTTCATTTTAATGGCAGCCATTCTGCATCGCTGTCTAAATGTTTCAATTGTTTTGTCTCTTTATCAGCTTATTTTGTATTTGATGTATTTGCATTGTATATTGCGTATGTATTGTTGTTTTTGCTTGGCAATTAATTGACTCAACATCATTGCAAATTAGGGTAACCCCTCAATTGATCTCTCGAGTATAAATAAAGGTTAAATGAAAAAAAAATGAAAAAATGTAATGCGTGGATGTATGGATGGATGGATGTATGTATGGATGGATGGAAGGATGGATGGATGGATGGATGGATAGATAGATGGATGGATGAATGGAAGTATGGATGGATGGATGGATGGATGGAAGTATGGATGGATGGATGGATGGAAGTATGGATGGATGGTCACTCACGTTCCATCGGAGCTGTTTGAGTTGGTGCTGCCGTCGGTGGAGTCCTTGCTGCCTTGCCGTGTCACTCGGTTCCTCATCTCCACAGCGATGCCGGTCTCTGTGCTCCGTCGGATGGTGCTGCGAAGCTTCTTCGTCCCGCCATCTAAAGACGAAAAAAACAAAAAAGACAGAGGTGAGAACCATTATGATAGGAAGTCTTTCATTGGGGGCGTGATGCCCTTTACATTTGGGAAAAATAGGTGTTACGAAAATATCTCAAACCCAACATTTCTCGTTCCGCAGATGTAAGTTTCCCTGAGCAGGAGTTCTCGTTCTCATTCAGTTTGTCAAATGCTTTTTCATTGACCGAGTTTTCGCCCCCAAAAAAGTCAGAACCAGATGATGGATGTTTCCGTCAAACTTTTTTATGTCGTTTTTAATGGGTTGGACAAGAAATATCCACACTGTTTGCTTCTTTCTTTTACACTTTACACCAGAAATAAAGAAGAAATCCAGGTTGGCATTGACAAGACACATTTCTCTCAGCTACTGTATGTGTATTTTGAAGCAAGTCAACATGTGAACACCTCTGACCTTATTTCCACTGGGACATCCCTCCACTATTGGATACATCTGTCCACTTCGCTGACATTACTACAGACCATTTTGAACGCTATTTTAAAATGGGTTGTGATGGGGGGGGGGGGGGGGATAAGCTTTCAAGGGGACTGCGGAGCTTAACTTGCAAGGGCAGAAACGCACACAATTTGCGAGATTGAGGAACGGTTTTGAGTCGCAGGGTCGGAAGAAAGTTGTGGGGCTGAGCTGAATGGGTATTTAGGCTTTAGTCAGCGACTGCTTTGCTGACACTAGGAGAATGGAGAGCGGGCTGGAGAGCGGCTATCCACAGAAGAAGCTCTCAGGGCATCACCCCCCCCCCCCCCCCCCCCGTAATGACACACTGTAGCTCTTGTGTGACTCGACAGTCAAAGTAACGCGTGAGATTGTGCACTCGAGCAGTTTCAGCTGACAACCCCTTCGCTTTTCCCTTCAATCACTCCCATCTTTGTCCCGCTGTCCTTCTTGCAGCTCACCCGGAGTTCTTAATGCACGTTAACATCTCCCCAATTTCCTCAAAGACTACTCTACACAGGCACACACAAACACACACACATACATGCACACACACACACACACACACACACACACACACACACACACACACTGATATGTAGAGACTATTCAAACACTAAAATGAGGAAAAAGATGTAAAAGAGAGACAAATGAAAAGTAAACAGTTTCTCTCACCCCAGTGTCCACAACTGTAAACAAATAAGTAATATAAGAACTTCAAACTCCCAAAGCTATTTTACGCAATAATCTGTGTAGATGCTTGCACACATTCACACTCAAGCGTGGTGTTGACACCAGACAGCATGTAGTGTCTGTACATTCACACCTCAGCACTTATACAGACACGGCCGTCTGCACGGGAGCTGTCTGGGCTGCAGGGTGACAGTTTAGTCAGACAGGATTACTAGAAAGTTGCCGAGAGTCGTGTTGCGTCGGCAAAGCTTGCTTCATCAAGAAGACCGTAAAAATCTATTTTCTGGGACTTTGCTTAGACATGGGCTTTCTAGGCAGGGCCCTTTAAAAAGAAAACCCCACAGTAGGGATTTCAATTCTTGAAAATGACTTTGTTTCTCCCTTCAGCTACTTCATTTGGAGGTACATCACTCGTTAACAAAGCAATGACAAGGGCAACAAACTGATCAGCCTCCTTTTGTTTTTAGTGCTGCATCCCTGCTGCTCATTATCATTGCAAATGCAGTAGGAACTGGTACACCTCTCACCCTATAGGAGCCCAGATAGTCGCCAAAGGAGACTTTTAACAAGCGCCCGCTCATTGTTGCCAGTTAAGCACACACCTATGGTACAGCAGCCGTCCCACTTCATTAGCCCGAGCAACTCCAAGCTCATTAAGCAACCCTCGCCGTTGTCTGTCTCGTCATCCCCATGACAACCACAGACACCCCACATCATCACCATCGCTATGGGGATAAACAGATAGCAAACAAAGCCACCACTATGAGACTTTGGTAGGAGGATATTTAACAAGCGGGGACAGAGCTGAGCAAAAGGGTTGAAGAGTGAGACTGAAGCCAGAGAAGGAGTGGAAGCAAAGTGTTGATGAGGACAAATGGGTGGCGAGGGAGATGAGAATGATGGGGTCCTGGGGGTGTGGGAGATGAGCAGAGAGGGGTTCTGCCTTCTATTAATAAGCCCGCAGTCAAGAGTATTTCCAACAGACAGTGTGGGTGTGAGAGAGGGAGAGATAGAGAAAGAGAAAGAGTCTGTAAGAGCCGGTGTGTGTGTGTGTGTGTGTGTGTGTGTGTGTGTGTGTGTGTGTGTGTGTGTGTGTGTGTGTGTGTGTGTGTGTGTGTGTGTGTGTGTGTGTGTGTGTGTGCGTGTGTGCGTGTGTGTGTGTGTGCATGCATGTGTGTTTAGCATCCCACCCAGACAAACTCCATGTGCTCCGGCTGCCATGACAACCCGCGCCCTCGGATCTGGACTCAGACAATGCCACCTGAGACAAGTGGCGCCATGGTGACAGGCTCATACCCCCCATCACTTAAAAAAAATGCATCTTAACTTTACACTGAAACATGGGCCCGACACAGTCACTGCCATACAAGCCTGGTGGTAAAGAATACAACGTTTACATGTGTCATTTAAACATAATCAGGTTACAAGTGTGTAGTATGACGTCAGTATCATGGCTGTGTCTGGAACAATGGAGAACCTGTCAAAATACCTTTAAGAGTGGGACATCTCTGTTACGAATCCATCTTTGAACTATCTTGTTGCTATTGGTTTATCTTCACATCTATCTTACACTTGTTACGCTTCTATCAGCCGGGGCCCTTCCCTCATCGTGGAACCACCTCCCCCTTCCTTTCCCCCATGGTGCCGAGCAGTGATCTCTTCCTTGGTATATTTAATCCCCTCCTCCTGGTCTGCGCTTTCCCTCCATCCGTTTCCATGGCAATGCCGTCTGCATTGCACCAAGAGCCGCCCCGGCCCGGCGCTTTCGCTCCCAAGCCCTTTCCCATGTCTGTGTGTCTTTCTTTCTCCGCTAATAGGCTATTGTCCCAATCCTTAATCGTCAGCCACTGCTTCTCCTTTAAATCCCACCTTCCACCACTCTTCCATGTCATTGTATTGCTGCTCTTTATCTTCAGCTCTGTGTTTGCTGTCTTTTTTTCATCCCTTGCTCCCTCCTTTTGCCTTTAACACACTTATGCACTGGTTTCCTTTTATTGCATTTGCCTCACCTGCATTCTCCAAATCACTCTCACCTTTTTCCCCCTTCTCTGGTAGTTCCCCAGTTCTTTGGTCTCTGTCCATCTTCAATTATGTAACCCTTATCTCTTTTCCCCTCTTCATCCCATCTCAATAATTTAGCCTAGCGTATTTTCTCCTCTGTTTTTCTCTGCTGAACTAACTTTGTTATGTGGTGTAAAATCAAATACACACACCTTCTGGAGGAAGTAATTAAAAGTTACTCTGACATATATGCCATTTGAGCGGCAATAAATAACATTATATAAGCTGCTACACTTTTACTGTTCCAGAGGAGAGGGTTTCTTGGGGTCTTTGTGTGCCATGTGGCTGTTTAAAGTGTGTCCCCGTGAGCTTTCAATGTGATGAGTAGGGGAGAACGGGGTAATATGTCACACGGGTTGGTTAATCGTTATATATCGGAACCAGATGACGCTGTCTGTGAAATTTTGGTATGTAAATATCCAGAATTGGGATCAGGTCACTTACATAGTCTTCCTTGGAGTTAGACTGCTGAATTTGAGGTGAGAGGACTGTTTGTGTTTTTCATGTCAAATTTAAAATATTTACCTCCTCAGTATTTTTCTTCTACGCTTTTACACAATGGGTTTATAACAAAACACTTGTTACCCATAAAAAGTGTGAAGGGTACACTATAGCTTAGATTGTGGTTAGCAAGCTAATTAGTTGTCAGATGGTTGTTGGCCTTGATGCTAGCAAGAAATTCAAGTTGGGGTTGGTCGTCACATGTTATCCAAAGGAATACTTAGCAATTCTCACTAGAGTAAAAAGTGTGCCTACTTACCCCGTTCTCCCCTACTGCCCAATGTCCCCAAAGACACACTCATATAAATGTGCATCCTGAGGAGTACAGTCGCACACTCGAAAACTTTCTTTGTGGGAGTAATAGAAAAACAATTTGTTCTGTTCATTGAAGCTACTGTACTTATGCAAGCCACGACTGGTAATCACAATAAGGCAAGATCAAGTCCTGGGGGACGGAGCTTAGGATGGGAGAAAGACAGAAGTGGTGGGCATGGAAAGAATGAATAGCATCAGTGGAGACAATTAATAGCAGAGAGGGAAATAAAAGGAAGGTGGGGTTACTGAGAACGGCAACAATGCAGAAACGAGCCACACACTACATGCACACTCGCATACGATACACAGCTCCTGTGTGTGTGTGTGTGTGTGTGTGTGTGTGTGTGTGTGTGTACGCGTGCTCAGAAGATCATTAAAGCTGATCTGACATTTGGAGAGAACACTGATGAAGCCCTTCTCATTATATGCTATAATGTAGAATGCTGTTTTTAGACTCCCTGTCTGAGCCGACATGCCTATTGGATGCGTATAGCTCCACGATTGGATGCACCAGTGACGGCAACGATCCACCATGCATAGCAACAGTAACCAAGCATGAGTGTCGGAGATGAATTATCTGTTGTGGTATCTTTACCGCCGAACACCCTCCTAAATTTGGACAAAAGGATGATGCGGGGTAAAAGCCAAAGAGGGAAAAGAGATTATATATGTATAAATATATAAATCTGTGATTCAGAGCCCTATTATGTATCACATAAGACTATAGTTAGTGATTCAGTGGTTATCAAAGTGTGTGTGTGTGTGTGTGTGTGTGTGTGTGTGTGTGTGTGTGTGTGTGTGTGTGTGTGTGTGTGTGTGTGTGTGTGTGTGTGTGTGTGTGTGTGTGTGTGTGTGTGTGTGTGTGTGTGTGTGTGTGTATAGGCTTATCATCATACAAAGCTTTATGTATCTTTTAACCTATATATAGGGCTTTCTAGGAATTTCGATTAAGGTTTTACTACGTGACAGTAAACTCTGTTCTGCAAATTAAAAAATTGTGGAGGTCAATGGTTTTATCCTCGTGGCCATCCCTGGTTAAAATATAGATGTAGCCTATAGGCTAGGTGTTGTTTTCCAGCATACATTGCCAACTGAGCTTATGTTAAATTTGATTTATGTAACCAAATTGTTGACGATGAGTCAGACTATACAAATAAGCTTTGCTTATCTGGTAAACCGGCGCTATGCAACAGCTGGGTTTAAAACCTGAACAGCCTTGACAACAAGTATTTCCTCAATCGCCAGTATACTATGGGTTATGGAATCCTACATCAACACACTACTTTCGATAATAATAACATATATATACAGTCAAAACCTAAATTATTCATACCCCTGGCAAATTTTTACTTGAAGCAGCTCAACATTTAAATATATTTTAAACAGCCTCATGTTTCCTCACATAATCATAAATTACCTTTAACAGCAAACGAGACCATCAGTGCAAAGAAAGACGTTTTTATATAGTTTTTATTACTGCATTTGGTCTGGTCGCACACCCAGTCCGATTTTCGGTTCACGCGTGCATGCTCTATGGTCACATATCCGTATTGGTCGCAGATTTCAGTGTGGCGCAACAACGCGATTTGAGAAGCCTATCCCTCCAGGCAGGGCCGCCCATAAGGGGTAGAAAGTGGGAAAGCTTTCTAGGGCCCAGCCACCAGGGGGGGGGGCCAGAGAGATTTTTTTTTTCTCTTCTGCAGATTACCTAATTTAGCCAACCTTTATTATGAACGCTATATTTGCAAGAGAACTTTCTATAAAATAAAACATTTTATTCATTGTTACTTGGGTAAAATTTATCACATTTTATATTGAAAAACTAAAAGTATCATGGGTCATTTTTCCCCCTCAAAACCGTTGCAATAGTTGTGAAAAATGCTAAATTTGTTATTTTGCCAAGACTTAAGTGAGATGATTGATAAAAAATTATGTCTTTAAGGACAAATTAACAGTCTGAGGAGAATCATTTATAATACTCCTACAAAGTTATGCCAAGAGTTCAGCATAAAACTTGCTTACATGTCAGGTAGTTAAGTTAATAGACATGATTAGTGTGTGTGTGTGTGTGTGTGTGTGTGTGTGTGTGTGTGTGTGTGTGTGTGTGTGTGTGTGTGTGTGTGTGTGTGTGTGTGTGTGTGTGTGTGTGTGTGTGTGTGTGTGTGTGTGTGTGTGTGTGTGTGTGTGTGTGTGTGTGTGTGTGTGTGTGTGTGTGTGTGTGTGTGAGCGAGCGAGCGTGCATTCTTCCTCAAACCCATTTCTCCATAATTCAACCATTTATGAGACACTGCCAGACAGACCACTTTTATAAGACCGTAATTTAACTCTAACGGGGCATGCAGAAACAAATAAATGTGGCGAATAGTTAAGTGTAGCCTACTGTAGTGTGCTAAGTGGCACTCTGCCTTTAATGATAAAGCATGGGAGTTCAATAAAACTAATCTCCTGTGTTGTGTTTGTGTGCACCGTCAGTGTATGTGTGAAGTGATATTTAAAAGTTTACATGAGGCGGACAACGTAAAGTGGTTTGCCTTTCTCAGCACCGTAATCGCACAGCAAACAATTTCCTCAAATCTACAACCTTCCGTGTATGGCAGGATGTCTGCTAGTGTGTTAATACGCCGCACTGCCTCCTGTCTAATCACAATTCATTACAATGAGAAAAAGAGTAATCTAATTCAGATGTAATTTCCTCTTGATTACTCAACTCTGCAGCTGATGCAAGATGGCATAAGACGAAGTAGATGATGACGTCACATTATATATTTCAATATATTTGCCAAAACTTCTCTTGCGTGTTTATCGCTGAGCATAATGTCACACAACATGCCCAGTAAGATGAAGAGAGAACGGGATAGTATTGTGTGCTCTGCAACAACAACAAAAAAACATTGACCATCTCAATTGTCAAGTATTAAGTCTTAAAATTAAAATCGGACAGAGATATTTCCTCTTGAACTAATTGAGCTCTTTTTCTTTTACAGTTTCAGTGTTAATAATATAATTCAATATAATAATAATTATTCAGAATAATAAGGCCAATTCCACTTGTGTATGAATAAAATGAGTCCTGGGTCAACAACATTTTCCCCTCTCTACTTTCTCTCACCATTTTCTCAGTCTTGGCAGCTTCTGTGCTCTCTGATTCAAGAGCTAATAAAGTGTTCAGTCTCAAAACTAGACAAGACTCATTTGATGTTTCCTGCAGTGCAGCAGCAGCCCTCCTTTGCCATGACACAGATTTAGATAAGCGAGCTGTATGTTTGAATTGGCTGAAAGGGAACTCTGTGTGTGTGTTGCTCCTATGCGCCAAAAGCTGCCCTCCCATCCACCCTTTTCCTTTAGCTGTGCCATACGGCAGACGGCAGCAGGCTTGTGTGAGCACTCTACTTAAGTGTGTGTTTGCAGCACTTGGGAGGAGTGGTAATGACACCCTGATTATAGCTCTTTTACACACAAACATTCATATAAACATTTACACACAACATGGTGACTCACCACACACATACACACTTTTGAGCTGGATGACACTCTGCCGCCAGTTCAAGCCTTGCTGGTTGTGCCGCTGAAGTGCTCTTGCTCATTTTCGACCCGGGGTTGCTAAATTTGAGAGCTTTTACTGTATGCAAGCCAAAAAAAAAAGCTAGGAACAAGAAATAACACCTCGGCTGACTCTGCTGTGTGAAACACTATGACATACAAGGAGAAATATTCTATGACCTCGATCTGCAGAGCTTTGAGCTATATTGTTGTTATAGACCTGGTTTGATGTTTGGGGAAATACATTTACTTGCTTTTTTGTTGAGCGTTAGTTGAGGAGACTGATACCACTATGTTGTTTGTACAAGCCAAAACAGGACAGCTTAGCTAAGCACAAACACCAGAAGCAGGGGAAAACAGATAGGCTGGTGATGTGCAAAGGTTAAAGGTAGAGTCATCTTCTATTATTTTACTATGGTAGTGGACCACGTTCCCTCTGTGACCATGCTTATGTTATGTTGGTACTTGTATTCCTGTGTTGTACTGTATGTTCTATGTTGTATACAGACCATGGTGGCAAACCAGTTTCCCCATTGGGGATTAATAAAGTTGATCTTATCCTATCCAGCCGTTCCAGAGAATGTTTGTTGTAAAAATCACTTTGTCAAAATCAGGGAGTATCTCCTCACGATCCATGACCTGTCCTTACTGTGTATGTGCTCTAAAAATAATCTGTGTATTGACATTTTTCAGAGCAGACTTGGTGAAACAGACTTCTGTAAATTGTTTGAATGGGGGGACCAAGGGAGTGTTGCATTCTGGAATCACACCACTAGATGCCATTAAATATTCCGATATTACACACATTAAACATTTTATCTACACTCAACAAAAATATAAACGCAACACTTTTGTTTTTGCTCCCATTTTTCATGAGATGGACTTAAAGATCTAAAATTCATTCCAGATACACAATTGTACCATTTCTCTCAAACATTGTTCACAAATCTGTCTAAATGTGTGATAGTGAGCACTTCTGCTTTGCTGAGATAATCCATCCCACCTCACAGGTGTGCCACATCAAGATGCTGATCTGACATCATGATTAGTGCACAGGTGTGCCTTAGACTGTCCACAATAAAAGGCCACTCTGAAATGTGCATTGTTTTGCTTTATTGGGAGTCTGGGGACTCCGAACCAGTCAGTATCTGGTGTGACCACCATTTGCCTCATGCAGTGCAACACATCTTCTTCGCATAGAGTTTATCAGATTGTCAATTGTGGCCTGTGGAATGTTGGTCCACTCCTCTTCAATGGCTGTGCGAAGTTGCTGGAGACGGCTTATGGTGGAGAAATGAACATTCAATGCACGAGCAACAGATCTGGTTGACATTCCTGCTGTCAGCATGCCAATTGCACGCTCCCTCAATGCTTGTGGCATCTGTGGCATTTTGCTGTGAGACAAAACTGCACATTTCAGGGTGGCCTTTTATTGTGGACAGTCTAAGGCACACCTGTGCACTAATCATGATGTCAGATCAGCATCTTGATGTGGCACACCTGTGAGGTGGGATGGATTATCTCAGCAAAGCAGAAGTGCTCACTATCACACATTTAGACAGATTTGTGAACAATGTTTGAGAGAAATGGTAAAATTGTGTATCTGGAATTAATTTTAGATCTTTAAGTCCATCTCATGAAAAATGGGAGCAAAAACTAAAGTGTTGCGTTTATATTTTTGTTGAGTGTATTTAACTTGTTGCCCCACTCTCAGGTTCAAGACTTGGAACAGACAGAAACCATTCCATTTACTGTGCATGTATTTTTGAAGAAGAAATTGGCAAAGGCTGCTCATCAATTATTAGATTAGCTAAAATCCTGGTAATCAATGGGAATTGTCCGCCTGCCTCTGCCGACAGTCAGAAGATAAACGTTACACATATTTACCGTTTATTAACTCACAAGCACATCTGCATTAGTTTGCACATGCGCACTGTGCTCCTTCTGGTATGAATTTGAATCTAAAATAACATAAAGTGAAAAAATATGGAGCACAACCAGAGCGCCATATCGTGGTAAATAAACAAGTCCCAACAAGCATACAGGACCATTTACTGATGTTGTAAAGTTTATCTTCTGACTGTCGGCAGAGGCAGGCTGATACTTCACATTGACTACCAGTATTTGAGCTAAGCTAATTAGCGATGAGCGACCTTTGCACGGTTCTTTAAAAAAAATGCACGCACAGTTAAAGGACATGTTTCTGTCACCTTGTCCTGAACCCAAGAATGAGACAACAAGCTTAAAATGTTGAACTTTTCCTTTAGGAAAAAAGTCATCCAACCAGCATTTATTAAGCTCACTATTATCTAGTTATATCTTGTTTTCGTACTATTTTGGTTGTACTGGGAGCCATCTGGGAGAATATATCTCTACGTACTACAAGAAAGCACATACGCATATTTTCCAAAAGTACTGTATAAAGCATCAGTTGCGTCAGACTGCAGGTCCCGTGCTTTACAACTGAGATTAGTTCACACTTGGTCGAGAGGCAGCATTACACATGCAGAAGATAGCCACACATATACACATTTGTCCGCACACAATAGCAGGTACACAATTACAAAAAAAAAAAGCCAGATTCACAGGCCAGTGGTTCACCGATCTGTCTGGCTAAGAATAGAGCATGCAGCCCTGGAGCAGTCGGTTGGCGAAGATTGAGAAAACATGATAGACGCTCTGACTGAAAGTGAGAGCGTAGAGATGAAGGGAGGAGAGATAAAGGAGGAGAGAGAAGGGGGGAGATTAAGATGTCAGTGAGCTGGAGAGGGGAACACAAAGACGGGCCGGCGAAGGGAGTACGGCAAGACGAGAGATTAAGGAGGGGAAGGGAGGGACAGGGAGAGAGAACGATCACCGGTCAGCTTGGGTGGTGTTCGGTAGCCTTTTCAAAAGCACCGGTGGGGAAGAAGAGAAAGCTTTTAGAGACGCGAGTAAGGTTTCAGTTTGTGGAATGTGTCAGGAGAGCCAGTGACTCAATACGTTTCAAGTGAGAAATGAGCCGGTGGATGAGGGAGCAAGGGAGGTGAGGGAGATAAACACAGTGGCAGACTCTCAGCTGAAATAGCAGTTCAGAAGACACAAGGCAGATTTTTTTTCCATCAGTCAGAGTGAAGCTATAATGTGTAGTCATCCTGTGAAATAGCTATTATTATACCAATGTGCAGTTCAAGCATAACCACACTGTCAGAAACCTGCAGGGATTTAAACAGCTTCCACTGATACTATTGGAACAGCTCATAGCTTTTCACCCGCTGTTTGCTCATTTAGTTCACAAGCCTTTATTTTTCCTCTGAACTTCACTTGATATGTACTATTTTTTTCAAGATTTCTCTCAAAGGGCCTGCGCACCATAAGCTCTCCAAAATGCCATCACATTCATGGAGTGTGTTTCCTCACTGTGACTCACCCTTAAAATACACCGAGTATCGAAATGCCAGGTCTGTTATGTGATCCACTGTAACAGGCTAAAGGGCATGCAGAGGGCTTACTGTTTTTAACCCTTGGACATAGCAGTCTGTGGCCCCTTTCGTTGCATTCTTGGTGGGTTTCTTTCTCTTGTCAGAACATCTCTGATCAGTTCCACATGTTTAAATATCACAAAATGACTCAAACCCTTGGAATAGGATGAGGAATAGGATATAGCGTCCTGATCAAACGTACCAAATACTGCTACGCTAGAGCATACTTCTTATGTTAAGGGAAAATTCGCCGATTTTCAACCTTACCTCATCTACCATAATATCCTTTGGGTCGCATTATATCCCCGTGTATTTTTTCTACATTGTCCATTTTGCGGGGACCGAGCGGGACCGAGCTTCAAAATTCCACTCACCAGTGACGTTTCTGTGACGTCTTTGGCGAGAGGAAGAGCTTGTGCGGACTACAGCCCGAGCAGCTACCCCCCTCCCTGTGAATCCGTGCGATCCAAAACCAGTCACTGACAGACAGTTTGTTTTGGTGCTCGGGGCTGTAGTCCGCACGAGCTCTTCCTCTCGCCAAAGACGTCACAGAAACGTCACTGGTGAGTGGAATTTTGAAGCTCGGCCCCGCGAAATGGACAATGCTGAAAAAATACACAGGGATATAATGCGACCCAAAGGATATTATGGTAGATGAGGTAAGGGTGAAAATCGGCGAATTTTCCCTTTAAGTGAATAAAGGTCAGATATCAACATATCAGAACACTTAACGCATTACATATCTTCAAGTACTCATTACTAACATTCCTCAAAAAATAAGGTTGCTGCCTTTAATGATAATGTCTTTCTTGTTCTTTTAATTTTGAAAAGCATCCACCTGTCAATATAGCTATTACCATGTCTGTTCCATTTTGCAATCACTTCGAGTTCCCACAGACTGCTTCGATGCCAAACATGACAGCTTGTTCTTACCTCTGTCCTTTAGTTATTGTTTTGAGAATAATTTGTATCAGCCTGTCTTTAAGTAGCTATGGATTCATCCAACGCTTTCCAACAGTAACTGTCAACTTATCACATGTCATGATTTAGGTTTGAAGCATAACGTTTCAGAATCTTTTCAGGAGTTGAGAAAGCCGCATAGCTTTAAGTTTGCTCTACACAGACAAGCTGAAGTTTATAATGGTTTTATTCTAGTATTTGCTCATTTTGTCAGCTGGCATAAAAATACAACAACACAGAATTCATGGACCAGTACGGGAGTTTATGATACTGACTCAGGCACCTTTTATAGCCAGGCAAATCAAACAGAGACACCTGTTTTTTAACCCAACATAACTCAGTCAGAAGAAGTATGGGGGAATGGGTTTCTTAACATTTCAGGCAATGTTGAAAGCCGGTTCACATAGGCCTACCTTCATTCCAAGGTTCGGAGCGGCAGTTACAGTCAACAAACCCAAATAATTTGTCTCCGTACACCCAGAAATGTGGTTGCTATTGGTCTATGGGCAAAGTTGGAATCAATTCAATAAGCAAACTTAGAAGCGCTCTCTTCCTGTGTCAAACTCCCTGTCTCTGTTTCTTTTCTGTGTCTCTGGAATGCTTCCAAGAGTATCTGCAGGAATAAACACTGCAGTGGACAGAAATATTTAAATGAAAGAACATTTTTAAAAGGGAATTGAAAAGTCGAAGACGAGAAGAGGATGGGGTGTTGAGTGGGCCGAGGGAGCTAAGTGGAGCAGAAAAGAATGAGGTGATTGAGTGTGAATGTGCACCAGCCAAACACATCAAGACTTATAAACTGAAGGGAAGTGTGTGTGTGTGTGTTGGGGGGGGGGGGTCCGATTTGAAGCTTTTCACTGGTGACGCTAACCAAAAACACACACACACAGACACACATCCACGCCCCGGCTTCCTTTGATCTAACTCCTGGTGCACTGCATCTCGTCAGCAGTGCGCTTGTTTCCCCGCAAGCCGTGTCCCCTCCGTGCGGACCGACTGACAATCTATATCTCGCTTAGGGAGCTGCTCTGCTGGCTCTGTCTTCACAGCGGTGGGTAAACCTGCTCAGGAGATACGAGCGTGTTTTTTCGGCAGAGGGAGTGACTCATCCATTAAACCTGGGAAACGGTTATAGCCCTCCTCTCTTCTCCCTGGTACTAATAATAGCAGGTAATACACAGAACACAGACGGAGCCAAAATGCCATTCCCAACGCTCAGTGCCTGTTACGAAACCTAGATTAATGAGACAATGCCACGGAAGGAGTCTTTTTTTGGCTTTTGTTTTGTGCGGTGACAGTGTGTTGTTGGGAACTGTGAACCATTTTTGCTCTAAAGAGGATTAGGTAAGGAAGTAATAGTGTTTGAGTATTTGTTGTTACACCTGTAATAAAGGTATAATGTAATCATCGGACCGTAGTCAAGCCAGAGTTAACAAAAGTTTAAAGCCACTCAGAACCTCAGATGAGAATCCTGGTAATTCTGATCTATATATAAAATAGATATATAATAGAAAAACAGTCTTTATTCTTTTAAAATAGTCATAACATCCCTATTTTCTGGATGACACAGTTTATTTTGTTACAGTTTGGAAATGGAAAGTGGCCGAGCAACAATTGCTTGGAAATGGACAGTGTCCAATTAAGCGACAATTTCTTGGCTACGAAAACACTTTCTTGCTTGCATAAGAGCTCAGATGCGGCTGCTAGTTGTATATTGACTGGGTCCAATTCACAAAAACGGAGCACAGCTAGAACATACCCCGAAGAAAGTCTGACACAATAACAACGGCGTAACCAAATTACCTCCCTACAGCGCCTTATGGTGAGACGGTGACTTATTCGCCCACCGTCTGTTCACTTTGTCTTTTTCACATCTCTGTGTCTCTATCAGCTGCATCACTGTTCAGTCACAATCTCTATTCCTATTTGCTAAGATGAAAAACAACACATATTAAATAGACTGCTTATGATGGGATCTTAAATGTCATAAAAAGTGTGCAATACATTTAGTATAATGGCAAAGTACAAAAACACATTTAATCTATTGGTAGAGCTTTTGCTGCAAGTTATTTAATAACATCGGGTACCAATGAATCAATGACCACAAGCCATATAGTCAGTTGTTCTTCTCTAGAATGCATTTTCTGCATCCATTCTCTAGGGATCAGTTCAACAACCTGCAGCCTATTAGGCTATTAGTGGACCAACATAGCAAAGCATGAGGCCCTGGCACCAGGGCCGACCCGCCCTGTCAGCCAATCAATGCCTGTGTCACTCGGAACATGGCGCAGTGACAGCTGACCAGAATGGGCCCGCTAATGATTGCCAGGAAGGAAGACAGAGGGGGACCATAATCAAACTTGACCAAGTGAGGAGGAATCTTTGTCTGTTTTTCTTTGCCTGTCTGTCTTTGTGACCTTCCGTCTGTCCGTGCGGCTCACCCAGCTGATTAGATGAAGGCATTTTATTTGCCTGTAGCTGGTGTGAATTATGAGGCAGTGAAAACAACTGATTAAGGTAGCCCATTCCGGCCTCGCTGGGTCAATGAGCTAAAAGTCTTGTTTGGGTTGTGCAAACAGGTTTCCAGGTTGTTGAGTGGAAACAACCAATTATTCAAAAAAACAGGGACTTGGTCACTTTTCACGTAAAATAATCTACGTGAAATACCTGAATTCGACAAAATTAATTGAAACTTTGAGCCTAACTGGGGAATATTGAAAAATATCAATGCACAAATCCCCCTTTTTTTCTCCCTCAATACAGATTGTGAAAACTAATCTCAGGATATCTGCCAATAAGTACAGATTCAATAACAGGTCTTTCATTTCCTGTGTTTAAAATCTGTATAACTCGCTGGTGTTCTTTTTATACTCACTGCTCTT
Source organism: Ammodytes marinus (assembly GCF_949987685.1). Lineage (NCBI taxonomy): Eukaryota > Metazoa > Chordata > Actinopteri > Uranoscopiformes > Ammodytidae > Ammodytes > Ammodytes marinus. The sequence continues at coordinate 17,436,851 of NC_137221.1, forward strand.
CTGTATTAAACTTCCAGAAATTATACAAATTCAAAAGCTACTGGAAGCATGCAATGTTTCAAAAATGCTTTCCTGACATCAAGGTAAACGTTACCTCGAATGACACTGGCAACTTTTACCGTTTCACAGTAAAAAGCCTCCAATTGTCCTAACATTAAAATGCCTTAATGGTGAAGCACATCCAGGGGAGTAATGAGTAACAGCTTGGATTTTAATGCATCAAAATTAGCTAACCACAAACCAATGAATGGAGGCAAACAAAGGAATATTTCATTTAGATCAGTCACGTCTGGCTGATGATACCCCCTCCCCGAGCTTTTAAAAAATATATCAGGAGAAATGATGCCGATTGCCTTTCTCATGCTCGGTAGGTCGATTCCGTGTGTTGTGGAGTTGCATCTCAAAACTTGCTGTTGACAACAAGGCAAGGAGCTGAAGATGATCCCACTACAAGCGAGGAGAGAGATGTGCTGCCGATGGAAGACTAAAAGGAGCGGTGCATGATACTGTGGTTTTTTAGTTCCAGGACCTGATGTGTTCCTGCAGCTGAGAACATCTAAATTTAGACACACCCCTCGTCTCCCCTCCCTCTTTCTCTACATCCTCAGCCCCTCCTAGCCCTCCTCATCCCCGCCAAGCACAGAGACATGAAAGCCCCCGTGGTGAAACTATCGACAGCGCTCCCTGCGTCAGACAAATGTCAGCTGTGCATGAGTGCGCCAAGCTCTTTGTGTGTGTATGTGTGTGTGTATGAGTGACTGCTGAAGAAACATCAATCTGAAACTGATTGGAGACAAAAACAGGTAATAAGAGGAAAATTATTTAGAGGTAGGTGTGTGTGTGTGCGGGTGTGCGGGTGTGTGTGTGTGTGTGTGTGTGTGTGTGTCTTCCTGTGTGTGTTCCTGTGTACGCTGCCCATTATAGCCATATGGTGACCATGTCAGAGCTGGCATGAGATAACATATGAAGTATGTTTCTCCGCAGCTGAGACAACAACCTTACTGGTCTTGTTATATATTTATATAATGCAATCAAGGTCCAATGATGAAGTTATTTAGGGAAATTCAGATCATTAATAAGAGAGGTCATTGTGTCTGTGAGGTAAAGATCATCCTGAACATTCCAGTATTAGGTATGGGTGAAAAAATGTGTGAGCAATTGTGCTTTGATCACTTTTTCAGATGCTAACTCAGACTTGTTTACTTGCTCTTCGATGAGATATTCACTTTGCTAATTTTTGTACTTATTGCACCGTTGGTCGGAGAGAAAGGTAATTTCGATTCCTCTGTATGTCTGGGACGTATTGCAGAAGTTGACAATAAAGTTGTTTTTTCTACTTTGAAATTTTGAAAATTGTATTCAGGCATTTACCAGGTGCAAGTTATTCTGTTACATAATGTCTTGATTTTGCAATATTTTGCTAAATATTTGTACAATTATGTTTAGTTATCTTATAAGAAATGTACTGCATACGCCTACAAGTAATCATTCTAGTAATGATTTGTATGTGCTTTTTTACAATTACATTTTTGCGTCTTGGACTATCTATGTTTGACAATTATTTTCATTATCGATTAATCTGTAAATGATTTTCTCAATCATCCAATTCATTATTTAATGTAGAAATGATCCCATGAATCATCTTTAGAAGTTCCCAGAGCCAACACCCAAGGTGAGCTACTCAAATGTCTCATTTTATTGGGGAATAAAAACAGCAAAAATTCACATTGAAAAAGCGAATAATCAAGTAGTCAAGACACCACCCTCAAATATTGAATTAAGACCCATACTGTACAACCACAAAGTAAGCACGGAAACAGAAAGACACATGCAGACATCTCTTTTCTTATAAGGTTAAAGTTCAGCGTACTGTTAAGGAGGAACAGAATGTGCAATGAGGATGTGCGGAGATGACAAAAGAACCGACAAAGAATTTAACTGCATTGAAATGAGATACACGCCATCAGGAGTGAGTGCATTTATGTACCGACACCGAGGCGCCAAATGAGAAACACTTCTGTTGCAGCTGCAGTGGGTCTGTAATTATACCCCACAGGACACATGTGAGAACACAGCATAGCTGTCACACAGCCACCATGCCTACTGGCTGCTACTGCTGCACTTCCCACTTCAGAATTCAACAGACAATGATGCTCACAATAGTGTGACAGGCGTTTCTTTTTAAAGGACTCATTACTATTATAATACCACTAAGGGCAAAGCCAGTGGGAGCTTGTTGAATAAGATATAACAGGTTTTATAAATGAGGCAGTGCACTATCAAATACTCTTTGGAGTGGATTATGCTAATGTGTACACAATACAATAAATACAACCAGTGTTCACTTCGACCAAAGTTAGCATCTGTTAGTCATTTTAAAGGCATGTTGAATATATTTTAGATGTAATAGCCAAACCAGAATGGTAAAAGAGGTCAGATTTCTTACCTAATTAAATAAATAAATAAATCTTAATTTACTTCCATAAAACAAAACAAGGGTAAAACAAAAGCTTGATCTCCTTGTACCGTACTTTTCGGCCTACAAGCCGCGACTTTTTCCCCGTTTTTCGACCCTGTTATTACACAGTGACAGCACAGTATATATTCTGTAGCTACTGGGGATGGGCGTTAGTAATCGAGTACTCGAGTACTCCTCGTTTCAAATGATCTCGATTGGTGGATAGGAAAATCGTTTTTTGTTTTTTTTTGTGTTTGTAGCCTTTAGGCCGGCTGGCGGGCCGCCCCTATTTTAAAATGTTATATACGTGTACAAAACGGCACAAAACGGATATAAAGTTGAACAAAATTAAATATTTTGATCCAAGTTAAATAAACTAAGCGTTGTGTCAAACAGAAACCGCAAATAACTGCCACCTCCGTGCAGCGCAGCCAGTGTGTGGTCTCCACAGCACCGCGGAGCTGAATGCGGTGCTGGAAAACTTGGAAAGACACGTAAAGAAGCCAGGCTGACTTCGGGCACATTCGAGCAAACAACATTTAAGAAGCCTTTATTATGGAATATAGGATTGAGATTCAAAAGCCGACGGTGTAACGTTCCGTTAACGAGGAATTAGTCGCGGTAATTAGTCACGGACAGGAGTGAGCATTACGCGGTTGGATATACTAGCCTACTACTTCTACTGCTTTGGTGAGTTATTTAGCCTATCTATGTGTTTAAATTGTAGGACAATAATTTTATTGTATTTGCTGCCCTTCTTATTTTAAATGTCTATTTTGAATGTTAGCCAACTACAGCCCATGCTTTTTTTCTCTCTTTTTTTTCTCTCTCCACCGCAGACCTACTCGATCGGTTTAAATTGTGGCCCGCTTATTTAATTACTTTCAGTTAGGAAAATGTGTTTTAAACTTGTGGAAAATAAATCCTTAATATCATATGGCAACTGTGACTGTTTGACATAAGCATTGAGCGCTTTATTGCGGTCAACCGTTGTTCTGTAGACAGATGCGTTGCGTCCTAAAAATTGAAAAAAGTTTAACGAAGAATCGATTGATCCTCGAGGAATGCAAGCGATCACACGAGTAGCGAAAACACTCGTGCCCATCCCTAATAGCTACTATTGCACAAAATGGTAACACTTACATACGTTATGCAAATATGCAACTTGTTTGTTGAAATGTGGGAGCTTCCTCAAGCAGCCATCTCTTTCCCGACAATCCCCTCTGTGCACGAACTCTTACATATGGTAATTAAACATTATAACACCTGCGGCTTATTGTCCAGTGCGGCATATAGTACGGAAAGTACGGTACTTAAGAAATAAGACAAAAGAAGAAGAATTGAAGGAGTGAAGAATGGAACAAAAGGCATCACACTGACCTTAACTGGCTTAACAAAAGAAAAACTATCTAGGGATAGAAGGAATGTGTGCTCAAAGGATAGAAAAGTAATCAGAACGGGGTGGGGAGGGGATGACTGTAAGCTGACCTTGCTGGTTGAGCTGCTGTGTGCTCCGGCTCCACTGTGACAACCCCACGATGGCCACCATCTTGGCGCCCAGACTGGAGCGCCGCTTCTTGTTGCCGGCCAGCGAGGTGGAGTCGGGGCCCCCGCTGCCGGGGCTCTTGTCCAGGCTGTACATGGCCCCCGAGATGCTGGAGGAACGCACCACGTTACGGGCCGCCACCGCGCTCAGCCCTCCGAGGCCGCTCATCCCGCCCGGGCTGGGCACCTCCACCGAGCTGCTCAGCATCATGGTCAAGCTGCACTGGAGGGGCCTGGGTTGGCTAAGGGGAGGACGGGTTGGGAGGAGCAGGGCGCTGAAGTTGGAGCTGGGCTGAGGAAGGAAGATGAAAGTTAAGTTATCTTTATTAGTCAATTTCCCACATGGCACATTGAAATTCGTCTTTTTTCGCATATCCCCTCTCAAATGACCACACTTGGAAGGGGGTCAGAGGAGTGCAGGGTCAGCCGTAGTACAGCAGGTTTGAAGGATAGAACAACAAGTCAAATGAATAGCTCGTCCTATAGCCGCAATAGCTCCCCCGAGGCAGACGTTTCCTGATCTTCAATTTTTCAGCCACAGTTTGGTTTACACTTAAATTCACTATTCACTCGTTGCAGGCAAAAATGCTTTCCTAGCCCAAAAGAGACAAATAAAAAGTATTTCTGATCTCCAATAGTTAGGAGCAAAACCTCAGAAATACAAAGAACACAGAGGTCAGTGAATGAGGACAATGCAGATGGCAGCAGACTGTTCAAGTGAGTTAAGACATACGTCTAGTCACACACACACACACACACACACACACACACACACACACACACACACACACACACACACACACACACACACACACACACACACACACACACACACACACACACACACACACACACACACACACACACACACACACACACACACACACACCCCCCAAATGCCAAGGCTGGCCTGCTGCTGAGGGGTGACCCTGTCAGTTGGTATTTGTCTTATGTGTAATGTTTTTTTGGAATCTCATTCTGCGTCTGACCTTAAACAGTGACAGATGATCAACTCTGGAGCCTACGTCATCACTGGTTGGTTGAATCCTGGGAGGATACCAGGGTGCTTGTGCGTGCGTGCGTGCGTGTGTGTGTGTGTGTGTGTGTGTGTGTGTGTGTGTGTGTGTGTGTGTGTGATGTGTAACTGATGCATACACACACACACACACATACACTCTATACAGGTGTTACTTACAACATCAACAATGGCTCTTTTATATTCCGGTGTCCCAGTCAGCATTAAGAATAACAGAACCCTGACGCTGAAATAATGGAATTCAGCCATCATCATTAATTCAATATTTGACATGTCACAATTTCTTCAGCGGAAAATAAAATGGTCTATTAACATTCATTATCTATGTCATGCCATATCTCTCTCTCCCTTCCTTTTACTCTCTCCTAACTTCAGAGTGATTATACTGAGGCTAAACCGATAGCCCCATGGGCACATTAAATTTGCAGATGCACTGTGGCTAACACTGTGCTTTTGCACTCCTTTTTAATATTTCTCTTTCGGCACTTCCCCGCTTCCACATAACTTTTCCTTCCACCTGCTTGCATAATCATTACAAAACCCTACTGAAATATTTTTGTCTACTTGTTTATATAATTTTTTTTTGTTGCTCAGAAAGTGCAGCAATGCAGTCTTTTCACTGTCTCAGAACCCACGTAGTAAGTAAGTACCATGCAATATTTTGCTGATGTCTACAGCCATGCTAGCAAGTCAGCTAAAATGCTGTTGTTTGGTGTGGAGGCTGATATGAAGGTCATTAGTTTTGCATGTATTTTGTCATGAGAGAAAGAGAGCTTGAATCAATGCAATTATATACAACTCATCCTGCTGAGACAATGCGACAATTCAACATTAGAAGTGTCCAGAATTTTAAATGCCATAATAAACAAGGGTTGTACAGGAGAACACACTGGTTTTGATGAAGTTATAGCTTCTGTGCATCAGAAAGCTCAAGTCATTTGATAAGGTTATCCATGGCAGGTGTACAAGTTTTTCAGAGAATATCCGACTTACATCAGTTCTCTTTTTTTATCAAATTCGTTTTCCAACAGTGGCCCTTACATGCCGTCGTACAGCCAAAAGATTCCGAGCACAATGCACAAATTATTCGACTCAATCGACCCATTATCATAAATAACACATACACACGACAGCAAATTCGCCCTTCAAACGTCTTTCCAATTGAAGAATCAAATGTAAATTCCCTGGGCTTGGGGTTGTCTCTGTAAATCACCATCATTGTCCTGCCCTTGTCACACCAATGCAACTGTGATGCTTAAAGCCCAGAAAAATGGCGCTGACCGGCTTCTTGTTTTTGTAGGGATGCATTTCAAGCATTACCTGATGCTGCCCACTGAGGAACGCTGAAGCGATGTAGCAAATGGCAATTTTTGGCATTTTGTAATGAAACTCATAATAATAGCTGATCAGGAGGAGATGGAACACTGCATGCTTTGTACAGAACTACTGCAGTGACATTTGTTATGACTGCAAAAGGGGATGGAGGGCGGAAGAGAGGGAGAGAGAGAGGGAGAGAAGGCTTACAATCGGAAATTTAGGTGAGTCTACTCTCTCTCTCGTTCCAGCCCAGGCACACTTCTCTCCAGCTCTCTGGGGGTTGGTGGAGGCCGCTGTACTTTGAACACACAGCGAGCAGCAGCAAATGAGGATAAGTGAATAATGGTGAAGGCTGTTGAGAGAATGGGGGAGATATTTCAGTTTTTCGGGTTAACGGAGAAGAGCTGTTCAGGGGAAGGGACGAATGAAGGATGGGGGAGTAAAATGTGGGCGGTGGGGATGCTCCATAATGAATGGACGCAGCGGGAAATAAAGAAAAAGAAACACTGCGGGAAGCCGGGGCCCTGATCTGTGAGAAATAATGGGAGTGAACAGCCAGAGGATAGACAGAAGGATTTGACACTGAAAGATACAATGACTGATACATGCATCCACTCCTCGTTTTACCGTTAACGATGAGCTCCTCAGTGTGTGTGTGTCGACTGAAGACATGCTCCAAAGTGACAAGGGGATGAACCTAAGTGAACTGTATATGTAAGCTGTGTAATGTTTATACATGTTTTGTCCCAGTATTGGTATTGTCGGTCTTATACTATATGCAAAGCTCAAGTTTCATTGCTTACTTTCAGGTTTTAGTTAAAGGAATAGTTCAATCATTTGTTAAAAGATGCGTTCTCGCTCACTTACACTAACTTTGTGACATCAAGGAGTCAGTTTTGAAAAATATTTAAAAAATAAAATGCTGAGTAGTGTAATTTCCCAATATTATTAAGCTGTTTTCGGGGTTACTTTGTGCATGCTTTTATTCTTTGAGGCAGAACTTCTAAGAGTTTCTTACCCTGTGCTGCGTGAACCCCACTGTTTAAAAATCAAAGCATGGATAAAAATGTAATAATTCATTTGAAGTGGGGCTTTCAGCAGCCCCTTGACAATATTAAGTGAAAATTGAGAGTTGTTTATGTTGGATATGAGTAATGGTTAAAACATAAGCACACACACACACACACACACACACACACACACACACACACACACACACACACACACACACACACACACACACACACACACACACTCTCTAGTAGCTGCAGTTGAAAATTCCACCTTGAACCTGTGCCCACATGGTGTTTTGCTGGACCAAGAGGTACAACCCAGAGCCCATCTATCATCATCTCGGTGCCAGACAGCTCCCCTGCCATATGTCTCTGTGCTCTCTAACTTCTCATCTCAGAGCTAATTTATTTCTCCTCCCGTCAGCAAACCGCCCCCTCCTCCACCAAACATGGATGCGATCAGCTCCTCCTCCGCACCTCCACTCCACCCATCTCCTTCTCCACCCCCTCACCGACCCCAGCCATATAAGATCTGGCCTCTTAATTGGTGCGAGTGTTACGTCGCTCCTACAAAATGAGGTGTCGGAGAGGCAGCGCATTAGCACAGCAACAGCAGACGCTTCAGTGCTGTGTATACAGTACTCAAGATGTGTTCGGGCACAGTGTTTGAGGAAAGGTCCCCTTGTGTTTTGGTAGTGCTCAGGGCCCAATACAGCTCACCGTTAGTTACCTTTGTTACAGTTACATCCAGGCTTCAGAAGCATGATATTCAACGGACTGACATGTTACCGGTATTCTTCTTCTCATGAAAGTCTTCATAATAAAGAGAATGAGCATATCCACCTCCCCCCCACCAGTCTTTCCTGGTTTAAACTTAGACCAAATGTCCCGCAGAAAACTGTTGCTGTTGCTATTCAAAAAAATGTGTAAGCTTATGCTAAGAAGCAAACAGCACAACATGTAAACACTCCTTTCAGTTTCTCCCATAAACACAAATGCCACAACCTTGTAATTAGATACAGCTGAGAGTTCCTTTAACGGCCTCTGTAAAGTGCCTCCATAGCATGCAGGCCACACTGCCACTGTTAGTCACTTAATTAGCCTACGATTTGGCTGCAAACCACCAGTGTTTATCTTAAGGAGCTGTCACTCTTGATTGAATCAAAGGCTTAAACATAAACATGATGATACAGTATTTTTTATTTAATTGTAAGGAGCTGACATTTTTCCAACAGGCCAAGTTTGCCTCTTTCACATCACCCAGATCATTCAGCCAGTGGCCTGTATCAGAAGTATTAATTTAAAAAGATCTCAACCTAAAATCATAATTAAGCGTAATTTTAAAGGTTTTAATGAGCAAGCCTTTTTAAGTGATCTCCATCATAGTGACATTCAACTGACTACGCAAATTTCGGATGTTGAGTTAGCCTTAGACCATTTCATCAATACTTTCACCTCAATTATAAACAAGCATGCGCCCCTAAAAAAACATAGAGTAAAAAATAGATCAAACCCCTGGTTTACAAGTGAACTGTCTGATTTATTTTCCGAGAGAAATAAAGCATGGTCTGTAGCTAGACGCTCTGGAGATAATACCAATTGGACAATTTTTAGACACCTTAGGAATAAGTGCACAGCCATGGTCAGGAAAGCCAAATCTGAATACTACCTTGAATTAATCTCAAACTGCTACTCTAACCCTGCACTATTTTGGAAAGCTGTGAACTATAATAAAAACAATTCTAGCACAGTTCCCACTCAGATCAAATTAAATGGTCATACTCTCAATGATCAAAAAGAGATTGGCTTAGCTTTTAATAAACATTTTGTAGCTACTGGTCAACTCTTTCAGAATGGAGGATATAGGCCTTCTACCACCAGTAGTAACGTACCGCCTGTCTCTCAAACTCCTCTTTTCAGCCTTGATCTTCTTCCCACAAGTGTTGTTGTAGATGCGCTCCTCGCCATCAACCCCAAGAAGTACATGGGAGAGGACAATTTGGACCCGTTTTCAATCAAGCTCTCTACACATATAATATCAAAACAAATTACCCATATTTTTAATCTTTCCATCTCCTCTGGAATAGTTCCTAAAATTTGGAAAAAAGCTCATGTAATTCCTTTACATAAAGGTGGTGACAAAAATAATCTTAATAACTACAGGCCAATTTCCAAACTCCCATGCCTCGCAAAAATTCTAGAATCACTTATTAATAACCAGTTAAAAACATTTCTAACTAGTGCTTCCATTTTGAGCCCATTCCAATCTGGTTTTAGGGCAGGTCACAGTACTGTCTCTGCTGTGACTTTGGTTGTAGACAACATTGTTACAGCATTAGACAAGAAAAAGCACTGTGCAGCACTTTTTATTGATCTTTCAAAGGCCTTTGATACTGTTGACCACCATTTGCTTTTACAGAGGCTGCATGACATTGGCTTTGATCAGTCTGCATGTAGCTGGTTTAGGGATTACCTCTCTGATAGACAGCAGTCAGTTAAACTGGGAAGATACCAGTCTGAGTTTTTAACTGTTACAAATGGTGTCCCACAGGGCTCAATTTTAGGTCCAGTTCTTTTCACAATTTATATAAATAACATTGTTTCATCGCTAAAAAACTGTCACGCCCATCTATACGCTGACGACACAGTACTGTATTGCATTTCCGATTCGGTGCACCAATCTATTGAGAACCTACAAAGCTCTTTTAACACCCTGCAGGACTGTCTAGTGGACCTCAGGCTTGTTCTTAATACAGACAAAACCAAATATATGTGTTTCTCCAGAGCAAAAACTATACATTTTAATGATCTTATTATTCACACAAATAATGGATCTCATATTGAAAGAGTCACTGAATATAAATATCTTGGCATCTGGATAGATGAAAAACTCTCTTTTACATTTCACATAAAAAATCTTGTCTGTCGTCTGCGACAAAAGATTGGATATTTTTATAGGAATAAAGCCACCTTCCCGTTGTTCAGTAGGAAAAGGATTATTGAGGCAGTTTTTATGTCTGTCCTTGATTACGGTGATGTGGTCTACCGGCATGCATCACATTCATGTCTAAAACTCCTAGACTCAGTTTTTCACTCTGCTTTAAGGTTCATCACAGGAGATGCTTATGACACACACCATTGTCTTTTATATGAGAAGGTTGGGTGGCCCTCCCTTAAAGAGAGACGTGATGCACATTGGCATGTTTTTATTTACAAAGCCTTGACTGGGAAGCTTCCTCGTTATTTAACAGAAATGCTGCTTGTTTCAGATGGGCTTTATCAGACCCGCTCCACTGACATGCTTATGCTTTATGTCCCACAAGCCCGGTCTGAGCTGGGAAAGACAGCTTTTAGCTTCAGTGCACCTGACTCCTGGAACAACTTACAGCTAAAAATTAAACTAAATACATTCATATCCTTTGGCCAATTTAAACAGACTATCTTGGATCTGCCAAACTCTACTTGTAACTGTTTTAATTAGACTATATTGTACTGTATGCCTTTTAATTGCTGCCACTCTTCCCCACTCTGTAAATGTTTCAATCGTTTTGTTTTTTCTTCTCTTCACTTGTTGTGTATTTGATGTTTTTGCATTGAATATTTTGTTTGTATTGTTGTTTTGAATTTGTTTTGACTCGACGTCATTGAAAATGAGGGTCACCCCTCAATTGGTCTCTCGAGGATAAATAAAAGTTAAATGAATGAAAAATGAAAATTCGGATCCAAATCTCAACTATAGGATACAATAAATGTCATACACTGAAAATATTAAAGGGGATATTGGATAATGTGGAAAAGGATCCGAAAAAGCTGAAAAACTGTGAAAAATTGGTGAAGGTATGTCAACACATTTAAGAAAATGCATTATTCTAATTATATTATGTATCTACATTTTATATCCTATCCTAAACATGTCATGTACTTGAAACTTAATAGAAGTCACAATGAACAATCACACCGGCAGTGCACAAGGACAAGCAGGAGCTGCCTTGCACTTCCTGTCAAGGCTGCCATGGAAACTTCCCAGGTTATGATACCGTGTGTGTGTCTGTGTGTGTGTGTGTGTGTGTGTGTGTGTGTGTGTGTGTGTGTGTGTGTGTGTATATAGGCCTGGCGCCTGCTGTGCCTTTGTGTTTACGCCCTGTGTCGAGGTTTGTGGCTGATGTGTCTCTCTGTGATCATACGGGTTCTCTTAAGGTGACGAAACCGAAGGCTGGTTTTTGACGTTACACAATCACACACTGAGACAGAGTTTAGAGTGCCAGAGCTGTGGTACGACTAAGAGCCAAATGGATCACACACAAAAATCACACACAGAGACACCAGGCACAGTGCAAACACATTATGCTGTACTGAATGTACGGGCCAAGAGCGCAGCAAAAGAAAGACAGGCTACTGAATGACGGAGGCGCTGACAATGCTGTCTCGGCTGATGGAGTCCAATTAACGTCCAATTCTTCCGTGAAACTGACTACTCTGTAACAGGTTTCGATCTACTCAGCAACACATTGACCAAGAGTGTACTGTGCATCAGAAAATAATTGACCAGATACAGACATGGTGTTATTTAATATTCACAAATTTCCCATTTCACACTCTGCAGAGCAATATTAAGCCTGGTTCACACACACACACACACACACACACACACACACACACACACACACACACACACACACACACACACACACACACACACACACACACACACACACACACACACACACACACACACACACACACACACACACACACACACACACACACACACACACACACACACACACACACACACACACACACACACACACACACACACACACACACAAAATAAAGGCTAACATCCGTGAAACGAATAGCAAAAAGGAGCTCATATAGAGCTTTTGCTTTGCCTCTCCCATTGGACCAATCCAATTTTTTATCCAATAAATTCTTTAATGAGGTCAGTCTATGAGTCACTCCCTCTTCATCCCCTCACGACAGCAGACATAAATGTGATCCGTCACACCATGATTTTCACACAAATTGCCTGGATCATGTTGAATCATTCACGGCGTCGAGGCGAGGGGTTTACATCTTCTCTATCCAAGCTACAATTACCGGGTCAAATTAGCCTGTCTGAGGTTGTTTAAAACATAATGTTGCATAGAAATGCTTGACTCAATTGATGACACAAAAACCCCGGCTAATACTTTAGCATGCTAGTTCTCTAGACAATTTAATTTTTTTTGGTTTGCCTCTTTTGAGTACATCTTTTCTCAATAAAATTTATATTTAATGTTAACATTCATTAGCAAGTTTGTAGCTTAAATGTATTAACATAGCTAACTTATTTTTCTTAGCATTTAAAAAATATTAAACATGAGAAGTCACCATACTATTATGCTAATGTATGCAACTATTTTGGAATTAAATCAAATACATGCTATAAGTAGGGGGCGCCCTTAGCCCAGTTGGTAGGGCGTCCCCCCCATGGGCCTCGGCCAGCAGCGGACCCGGGTTCGATTCCAGCCCGCGGTCGTTCTCTGCATGTCACTCCCCTCTCTGCCCCATTTCAACTCTGTCTCTACACTATCAATAAAGCATAAAAATGCCAAAAAAAATATCTTAAAAAAAAAACATGCTATAAGTTGTTAATGTTTGTTATCATGCTCAAACATTATCTGTTAAACTATATGTATTGTGTATCACCATTGGGGCATTTTTAGAGTTTTAGCCATTATTAGTGTTAGGAAAATAGGCTACAGTAGACAACAAGCTAACACTTTGGCCAGATTATCTTGACCACTGAATATGGAGGTAAAACCAAAAGTGGGTCCACAAGTAATGTGCACATAATTACACCAAGTTTGATGTTGAATTTTAACTTGGATGGTTCACAGAAAGTCTTTGAAGTTCAAATGTGGATGTTTACAAATGAGAGTTGTAGTAGAAATTTCACAGCTCCCTCGGTTTTACGTAAACACACACTCACTCTTCAGGGGCATGTTAGTACCTGTTCAAAACAATATAAATGATAGGAAAACACTTTTGGCATGAAGCCACAGCGATAACCATCAAATCACTGTGTAATATCATTTCAAATGTCCATTCACTCAACCTGAAGCCTCCCCCATATTCCACACTAATCCCTCCGAAGCTGAGCTAGCAAGACATTGTTTTTTCGTCTAAGCAGTGCCAGTAAATCCAATATCTCTTGCAGTATTTGAGCCAGCAGCCTTTTTTGGAGAGGTCAGACCTCTCTAATATCCCCACTTATCACCTCACAGCAGTCTCACCAGCTCACAGGGTTTCTCCTCACACCGCCATGTGGGGTGGAATCTGGTGTGAAAACTAGACACACTTTGTCAAATGTGCTTTCTTCTTCTTCCTTAGGGACTACACAAACTGCCTACAATCGTTTTATTTATTTTCTTCCAATGTAAAAGTTGTGAAGGTAAAGAAAGTCTGATTCCCAATTGTTTCTCTTCACTTTAAACACACCTTTTCACTCTTGCTTTTAATCCAAACTTTTTTTTTCTTCTCGTTTTGTTCTGTTTTTCTTTATTTGGCTGCTATTGTAAAGCATCTTGGAGCATCTGGAAAAGCGCTGAAAGACATTCCTCCTTTTCATCAGCATCAAGAGAAGGAAGGCAAAGTTACTCCATCATGAACAGGGGGGGGGGGGTTGGAGAGCTAGCAGAAAATAGAAATATAAAAAGTCAGAGTGGCTTGACTCGAAGAAAAAGTGGGTTAAGAGGGGCGTGATGGATGAGACTGGGAGCTTTCCTGACTCGTGGCCAGCGGTCTCTGGTGACTAATGTTCCCCCCCCCCCCACCCAATCTCTTCATCCCACCTGGGATGCTGCTACCTCAGCCCCGGAGCGGAGTAGCACACAGGATCACATCCCAATTGTAAGGTCTGGAATTACCCTGTCCTGGGCTTAAGACAGAATGGGTTGTGTGTGTGGTGTTGCGGCTGGGGCTACAACAGGCCTGAGGAGATGCTGCCAAGGGCTAACCAAAGCACGCCTCCCTTTCTTATTTAGTGCCAAACCTCTGGCAGGGATGGGTGCATTAGAACGTAGTCAGATCCTGCGATATAAGACAAGATGCAGCCATAGCTTTATCTCCCTCTCCATCTGTCCGTGTTTTTAACACTTATATCATAGGCTTTTAATCCACCTTTCTCCGAATGATCCTTCCATATGTGACCTTGTTTTTGGGTTCCTTGCATGTCTTTTTGTACAAAAGGATATTAACTAGTCAGTCTTATATTCCATTAAAATGATGGATTTTAAAGGCTGTAATTGTTTTCTTCCATTGCGTTCATATTGTGTTTTTAATGGTGTGAATCATCATGATAAGGAATTATATTATCTAAATCAAAAAATATTTCTAATTCAGATTGCAAATGTATCTTACAGTTAATGAGGAAGATTAAACTACATAAACTGACACCCAGTACTTTATCTGATCTATTTTTTGAGACACATACTAATGGTGAAAGGTCCAGTGATTATTGACATACTGTATCTCTTTTATTTTGTTCATTTCAATTCCAATAAATGCAGTAAAATCACATTGTTAATGCAAGTATAAAACCTTCATAATGTCCGGCAAGACACAACGATCATTGATACTAAACGCTAGTGGTTCTGAATCATGACTCTATAACAATGAAGAACCATGTGCATTTTCTGAGTCCATACATAATGATTTGCCTAAAAAGTACTACAAATAAATTGCCCATTTTCTATACTGCTAAACACTTCTGCTTGCAGGAAGTGCAGGAGACTTTCGTCTCCTAGACAGGTATCATGTTACTTTAAAAAGCGGGTAGCTCACATACATATGATGCAGGTCACCTTTGCTCCTCATACACATATCGGGTGTTGAGTGCAATTGATTTTCTGAGGACTGTTGTTGCTGGTGTAGCTTGGGAAAAGCACATTGGCATTCAGCTGGATGATCACCTGGCACGGTGTAATGATAAATACACTTCAAAAAAATATGGCTTCCAATCCCCATCGCCACATCTACACAAGTTCAACTGTGCATGCATAATGATCTCATACAAGATTTATTATGGCCTCTCATTAGCAAGTCCATTGTGAAGTGGGACCAATCACGGCTTCTCTCTTTGATGATACATACCAGTTGGCCTTACAGAATACAGATGGACTTCTACAAGTGTGCACAGCCAGCCACGTAAGGTGCAAATGGAAAAAAGAGCCCCACATTCACACGCTGGAGCCTGCTCATTAGTATGATAAGTGTCTGCTCTGCCCCTAGCTTGTTTTCATTTTATTTTCATTTCAAAGAGGAACAGGACCCGCAGCTGCCAGCTAGAGATTTGAAGTGTGGTCAGATGTGAGAGTAAGTGTGTGTGTGTGTGTGTGTGTGTGTGTGTGTGTGTGTGTGTGTGTGTGTGTGTGTGTGTGTGTGTGTGTGTGTGTGTGTGTGTGTGTGTGTGTGTACACACGCAGCAATGGACTTTGCTTTTGCCCTTTGCAGCTATCAATTTTCCTTGAGTGTGTGCATCTGTGTGTGTGTGTGTGTGTGTGTGTGTGTGTGTGTGTGTGTGTGTGCGTATGAGCAGAGACTATTTGATGGAGGATGATACCAGGCATAACGGTCAGGCTGGCCTGTTGAATAGCCAGTTTATCCGGTACTATCGGGCCCATCTCTTTGTACTACTCCAACATATACACTAGTAAACACGTGCATATATTTCACCCTGGGGAATACTTCAGAAGAGCATGGCAAAGCTGTTTAAGGGAGGTTAAAAAAACAAATGGGATGACTGCATGACTGAGCACAGAATTTGTGGCCTCTGCATTTCAATGTTTAAGTTATGTGTGAGCAGAGATACAGAAACTAGTGTTTCCACGCGACAGGGTTGAGATCTTTTTCCAGCTTCTTTACTGTCTTGATTATTTCTCGATGGATCATCCAGAGGATCAATCGTGAGTCAGGCAAGGATTTCAAAGAGTTAAGCACATGGGTAATTATTCCCTTTATACATAATATGGGGCCAATGAGTCCTTTAGTGCCCGGTAATCTACTCTGGTCTATAAGCCTTCTTCACACTAACACCTGCAGCGTCAGAAAGAACATTACAAAGCTTTCAGACTGTGATTTTGAAAAAAGGAACATGGGAAGCTCTGGGGGACTTCAGTGTCACGTGTCTCTGCGCTCATCCACAGGTGGTGAACACAGTTTGAGCCGAGATCTGGACGTTTTTTTGCACATGTGCATGTGTGCTGCGGGCCCATCTGATACAATGTAACACCTCAGCATGCACTTGGCCTGACCTGAGTGCTGGGCTGGCAGAAGACAAGACACCTCCAAAATATGCTTATTTTCTCCCAAACACTACCCTGCACCCCCTTCGCTCACAGGTACAAACACAAAATCAAAGACGGGGTTGTGACATCGCATATACATAGCCTTCTTATCCTCCTGAGGCACCATTATGTCTTTGAACCAATGCATTCACAGGCAGAAGTGAAAAGTTAACCTCTGACACGGTTGTTCCCATTGCTCCCATAGGACTTAATCAATTGACACAATTAGTTTCCCATTTCTCCAGCAACAAAACAATCCCCAGTGGAACATATGGAATTTTCCAAACATGCATAGGGGCATAGGCTAGTCATGTACATTGTGTTTATTGGCTGTAGATTCCTTTCAAAAGAAAAAAATACATATAAATAAAAATTGTATCTATTAAAATATTTAGGTCACGTTGCAATCCCTCTCCTGTAGCCTTTAAATATGCATTACATGTATCATCTCACATGATCACAGCAGTCCCTTTTAACAGTTAATAAGATTGACTGACATAGCAGGAGGCTGGAAACGGAAATCTTGCATTAGGGGGCTGATAAAGCTATAAAGATGAGAGGAAGAGAAGAAAAGGGATAAACCAAGTATTTTCAGCTGATGTTAACCATACTCTTTATTAGGCCTACAGATTGTCACAATAATTACTAATTCCGACGACTGCGCAGAGTTTCATCACTAATCTGCTATTAATTGCAAACAGCCGTCGCTGCCCTGTGCGGAGAATTGAGCACGGCGAGCCCTTCAAATTAAAATAAATAAATAAACGGAATCAAAAAGAGGCTTACCACGAACAGCAAGGAGCGGCGAAGGCGAGGGTGCAGGCAAGGGGGGTCGGAAGTTGTCAAATGATTGTCTGCTTCTGTCGTATCTGTAAGAATGACATCGTTAGGTTTTTTTTTATCTTTGCTGGTGTGCTGAAGCTACCGGTCGGTCTGTGCGCTCAGTTGCTGCTGGTCACCAGGCATCCAAAGGCGAGATGAGAGACGCGCTGCTGTGGAGACCGGAGAGAGAGGAGAGAATAGAAAAGAGGGAGAGAGGAGATTGGCTCTGCTGCTCCTCAGCGGTATGGCAAACAGCGACAACGTGTGGCCTTGTGTGAAAGAAGCATGCATACAGGCTACAGGTCTGTCATTCTAGGAGATGGAGGGAACAAGGTGCAGGTTCAAGTCGTCAAGTTAAGGTTGCACGTGTTTGCATACGTTGGAAAGCCCGGGGAAAAAAGGTGTTCTCCACTAAAACTACATGTGGGCTAAGACAGCTGCCATAGCGCATTTCCTTTGTTGGGCTATAGAGCAGTTGTGATTCTAGGGGGGGCCTTTTTTATTTTATTTTTTTCCTGGTATGTAGCCTAGTTCAGAGATGATATGTATTTGTTTTTTTCTTTCTTAACTTTTTTTTGATAGGTAGTTGCCACGTTCATCACACAAACACTCCAATCCACTGATATGAGATCAGTTTGCAATTTTCAAGTACTAAATTAATGGTAGGACTGTGGCCACTAGAACTGGTCTCTGGTCAGCAAAGGTCTTAAACAGCAGTGTGCTTGTGACACGCATGCCACCCATGCACGTGTATGGGCATGTGCCCCAGCAGATTTTTGAAATCTGAATAAAAAAAATAAAAGTTTGTAGTTAGCAAGTGTAACATGTTCTTAGTAAGGGCAGAATTTCATAAATAAAGGTTTATTTTTTTAGCAAGATATTTGGTCAAAAGCTAGTGGTCATCCGTCCCTCTGTCCAGTTGTTGCATCTGGCTGCTAGCAAGTTATGTTGTCTTGCTAATTTTACTATTCATCTGAACTGAAATAAATATTGACTTTTTTCTTTATTCTCTTCGCCAGAATGCTTAGATTACATGTTAAAAACACAAAAAAATCTTCTGGGGGGGATGCCCCCGGACCCCCCTTCAGGGGTTTAGTTTTCTGACAAACATTACAATGGATACTAACATGATTTGGGCATTTGGGATTATAAATCATCTTTGAATTGGCTGTACAGCGTATCACATGCTATTCATTCAGGTGTGCGATGGCCACTCCACTCTAGCTCTGTGGCCCATCTTGGCCACCCCAGTCAAAATTTCCTGGAATTGCCACTGCTATAGAGCATAACTTTTTCAAATAAATGGATGTTGGTCACAATTTAAATGAAGACGAACATTAAAGACATACGCCTACTCAGCGATTGTAATCCAGAACACTTTTTGTCAAAATCAGCCATCCGCTACCTGTCCATCGTGTGTGCACGCTGAAAGAAATGTGGGTGTTTATACACAGCCACAAGCTGTCAGCCAGCAGCAAACACACGTTTCAGGGAATGGCCTGGCCACCTTTGAGTGTCAAACATTGGAGCGGTTATAGGTTATAAACTTAAGCAAACTTTCGCCAGAGTTCCTTGGAGATTGTGTACCCAACCTTTAAACAGAAGTTTGTGGAGGAGACCAAAAACCGAGCTAAAAGAGAATGAATTTCGCACTTTCATTTGCAATATGGCCAGAAACTCAACTCCAAATGAGCAATGTGGCTCCAAAACATCCCAAATGACATGGAGATCTTTTGTGGATTTGGGTTGACAGAGGCTTTAATAGTAGACCTAATAATAGTCATAGGCTTTTACTTAAAGCCTACGACTATTATTAGGTCTGAACACACCATTGACATAGCACCTCTTAAGCTTAAAGCCTTTAAGCTTAAGAGGTGCTATGTCAATGTCGTCTTCACAATTTGTTTTTCCATTGCCACTAAGTGGCCATACAACTCCAGATATTTCATTCATTTTTTTATTAAGATTAATTGTATTATTTGTTAGTCAAGGAAATCACTGCAAAGAAGCTGTTGGCAAAGCTGTTGGCACCTATGAGCAGTATCGATCCTCTCATTTAAATCTTGGCAGGAAAACAAATAAGAATAGATAGCATTCTGACAAACTCATTTTAATTTGCTGTTCCTTTAGGCTTTATTATTTTGAGTTTATTCTCTGCTTTGTTGCACAAATCTCCAAGCAGACTAGCAGTTAATGAAATCACCACAAACCGCCTGAAGCACAATACAAAGGTAACTGTAGTTCTTGGCCCTGCAGAGTTGATAAATACAACATTTAATGTGTAGTGGCTGCTTGTTATCAGCGTACCATAATGATGATCCAAAGGTATAAATCAGCAGGACTAAAGCTCTCTCATCCAAACATCTCATCATAAAGTTCTACAAGGCATGGCTAAATTCTGAAAATTGATCATCTGATTTAGCAGAATGTAAGTAAAAGAGCGGTTGAAGCAAAGAAAAAAAATGTGGCACTACGTTTTATTGGAAAGCATTTTGAAAATGTGTGGTAGTTGTAGCCCATTGCAAGTGTGACATTTGGTTTGTCCTAACACAGATAGCTGCTAAGGAGCCATGCGCTTTGTGGATCCAGTGTTGAGGTTCAGAGTTGGACGGGATATGCTATTTTTAAATGTGTTTTTCCGTTTCTGTATTTTATCAAAAAGAACAGCTTGTACATTAGAAACTTGGTTGAGAAAAGTCATCATTCCTGTAATGTATTTATGTATTATTGTTGATGCTCAGTCTGCATTGCATCACTACAACAAAGAAATGTTTATTTTATTAAAAAAAAGATGCAAAACAGTCTTTTGCAGTTTGATGCAGAACACAGATGCATAAAGACTGCGTGTTTCCTCCTTCCGCATACACTAATAAAATGAATGTAATGAATGCAATGGAACCTAATTTCCCCCTTGGTGCCACATCTGTCCAAACGTTCCAGGCCTCGCCAACTCTGGCCTCAGATACAGTGCGTATATATTCTCTGTACTGACAGTATTTACTAACGACAGTATGTTATTACTGTTGTCGTGTGTTGTCAGATAAAAGTGGCGCAATGATCTTAATATGAACCCATAAAAATCTTGAGGCAAGGAACCCTCGGTCCGGAACCTCACAGGTGAAATATGTGCCACTCAGTCACCATGCGGCGAGCCACTCAAACAAGCATAAATCACAGGCCTTGGATCAATGCCCTGTTTCCCATAGGCAAACCGCTATGACACAACACAATCAATTCTCGTTCACTGCTGCAACAGTATAGGCGGGACGATTGGAATCAGCCCCCCCATCAAACCTTAATACCAGCGCTGAATTCCAATCAGCTCATTGGCATTCTGTAGAAAGACGGGACTCAAGTGGTGGGAAGAGCATCTGTTGCTGTCATCAGCTGATGAAGTGACCATAATGGCCGTGTAATAGCATTGAACACAATATGCGTGCTCTATGCTTTAAAAAAGAAATGCTGATCTGTTGAATCCAGCAAAGGATGACCAATTTGATTAGCTGCAGGCAGAAGTCATTATTCAGAGAATTGATCCGATGTACACAGCTACACGTTATACAGTCTAAACAGGGAATTAACAAGACAGATAACCCCTTGTTGCCCCAAAGTGGAAGTGTGCTCAATGTGTTTGAGCACCTTATACAGTGTGTGTGGCTGGTCCATGTTGCTGTAGTCAGGTCAGAGTATATTGAATTACAGTACTCATCACAACCGCGTGCATGACTGGCTGTGCGTATGCTGCTGTTTCACAGAAAGGAAGGTGCAGGTTGGGGATTTAAGCAGGAAGAAGAGTGTGTTAAGTACTTGACAGGTTGTGTGTGTGTGTATTTCAACTCAAACATCATGTCTCAAAATCCAGGCTTCCTCTCGAGAAATACTTGACAATACCCAGGAGTGAAGGACAAGGAAATGACTGCATTCACTACTCGTATTCCTAACAATTAAATACAACAGGTCCTATAAGTCAAATTGTATAGTTTCTTAAATATAATATCACCGCACCCTTGCACCATAAATGTACGCAGGTCTAAATATTGAGTGGTATAAATGTTACCAAAAATAAAAACGTCCCCGTCTGGCTGTGTGCTTGCGTGCAGGCATTCAGAGAATCATCCCTCATCTTTAATATTGCTCTAATCCACTCTCTGCAGCTCATGCATACATTGCACAAGCAAAGGCCACAGCAGTTAGTGATTCAATCTGGTTTATTTGCTGTTGGGGGGAAAACAACGATTCACTAAATGCCCATATTTCTCAGATAGACCAGATATAGTGTGTTTAAGAGTCACTGGGTGGCTATTAAAATAAGTTGCACTTACAGGAGCATGCCAGTGGCTTTACGTGATATAGTCTTTTTGATCAATCGCTCAA
This sequence comes from Ammodytes marinus, assembly GCF_949987685.1. Taxonomy (NCBI): domain Eukaryota; kingdom Metazoa; phylum Chordata; class Actinopteri; order Uranoscopiformes; family Ammodytidae; genus Ammodytes; species Ammodytes marinus. The sequence continues at coordinate 17,458,745 of NC_137221.1, forward strand.
TAATCCATGAATTATTTATGTTTTTTCTGCTAGTGTATTGACTGAGAGGTAGGAGAGGAAATTATGATGCTGCACACTCTTGCTGGCAGTAAGTGGTGGGAGAAGTATTCAGGGCTTTGACTTAAGTACATTTTAGGCTACTATAATACTAATAAAACACTGTTAATATACATTACTCTATTGCAAGTAAAGGTCCTGCATTTAGAATATTTCAAGTATAACTTAGCATGAAATGAAATGACTTAAGTAAACTAGCACAACTACCTACATTTTTGTATTTGTGTCAATCTTTGCATCATAACACTCCTGGCAGCTGATGATGCGTTATTCGCCATATACAGGTGTGCATACAATTGTATTATTCTATTTGTACACAATGCTTTAAATGATTTACAGTAGGATGATGTCACAAGCACAAGCTAACATTAAGACACACAAAAGGAGGCAGCTCCAGCTGTTTCACCTCTTGCCAAAATCACAAACTCACTGTCAGCTGAAAATATGCTCCAGTCAGCAGAGCCGTAGACCCCTTCAGGAGCAGAATAGCTTATTGCTGCCTCTTTGTCGCTGAGTTCCTCTCCGTGTGGGCCCAACGGGTGCTCAACACTTAATGAATACCAATTGAATAGCTTACTCACTCACTGTGAGTAAGCTATACCACACTTTACTCTCTTCAAGTGGATGTAAGCCTATTAGCTGGTGTGGATGGATGGTTTGAGATTGTGTCCCATTACAATCTGGTTAATACATAAATAGCACAATACCTGGCCTCAGGCAACAAACTACCTCTCCTTTTCAGGTTAGTCACACAGCATTTTACGCTTGTGCTTCACTATAATAATTAAAGGCTGATGGATTGTTTAGCAGATATTCTGACACCCTCTACTGGTTCAGTTATGTAATTACAATTTCTGTAAAATGCAGGTAATTTGGATGTGAGGTCGCAATATGTTAATCAGAAGAGATCCTACTGTATCTAAGATTTAGCTATAAAAGTTTTGATTGTTGCCAGAGCTGCCGATTAAAGTTTCCCTCCAAGGCATGTTTTTATTGTTTTGTTGTAACATAAATCGTTTATGACAGAATCATGCAAATAAACCTTCTGAAGCTTTGCCCATTATTTGATCAGTTAACTGTCAGCAAATAAACAAATGTGAAAAAAGGTAAAATTGGCAAACCGATTCAACCTGAAAGACAATCATTACCTCAAAAACAGCACTTCATGTGACAAAAGTATATACTGTGAATGGTCCAGCTGTACCATAGATAGTATATAAAAGAGCTGTACATAAACCAAATGTTGCGTATGCACACAAATCGTTAATGTAACCAAAGTGGGGTTTTCCCTGCCAAATTCATCTGAACTATTTGAACATGAGCCTTATTTTAAAAAATTGCATAATTTATTTGGTTTAAACAGAAGCACTATGCAGATGTAAGTCCTTACTTTGTATAAAATATCTCATTGATTTTCAAACTCTTGTGGACAGCATCATATCATCAGCATGTCAGCTGGGGGAGGCTGTAAAGGGATCTGGCCAAGAGTGAACCTCTTAGCCTTGAACTGATTGAGTTCCTCTGGAGTCAGTGTGCCCTTGGGTGAAAACAGACTGTCCGCTGCCCCTAACGCAGACCCCGTTCCTGCAGCGGCGGCGGGTGGAGCAGCAGCTGGAGCACCAAACCCTCCACTCGCCTGTCCAAAAGTACTAACACTTCCTGCCGATGGGGCAGCCCCAAAACCGCTTCCAAATCCTGCCCCCGTGCTCGCTGTGGAGGAGAAACTGAAGCCTGACGCAGAGCCGAATCCTGATGGGGCCGCTGGCGTGCTGCTGCTGCCGGTGGGAGCGCTGAAGGAGAAGGAAGAGGCCGAGGGAGCAGAGGAGGAACCGAACCCAGAGGGAGGTTGTGTAGGAGCCGCTACGCCGCCACCACCGAAACCTGTGGAGGGCGGTGCTGACGAAGAACCAAATCCACCACTCGGAGCGGCAAAGCTGAAAGTGCTGGCCTGGGCCGGTGCTGGAGCCCCGAAGCCTAGTACATGGTCAGAAAGAATTAATTAACACACATATATCTTCACATATATCATTATATCTTCTATTATCTACAAACCTAAATTTAGATTAATGTCCTTAACGCCACACCAACAATTAGCCACTTGACTGAACACTATGCTATGTGTCTGCTCAAGCACCTTCTTCATTAGATATGAGAAACAGCAATAGTTCTTGCTTACAGTGAGATGATGTCACTGTTAAATATGAAGCTACCACCGGCGTCTGGCTAACTCACCATATCACGAAGATTGGAAACGTGGAAATAGTCGGCATGGTTCTGTCAAAAGGTTGAAAAAAAGAAAACACCTACCAGCACATCTAAAGTTCACTAACGCATGATATTCTGTTTTCTCTAGTGAGTCCATACAAAAGTAGATGTGCAAAGACCAACATTGTTGTTGTTTATGTTTTTATTTATTTGCCTGCTAATGTCCTGTCAGTGAGCAGTCACTTCCTTTGGTCCTTTCCAAAGATAAAAAAATAAAAGTATATCCTGAAGCGTTGAACTTTGCTCTTCTGCTGTCACATAGAAGCAATACCTTTGCTTTCAAAGCTGGATGTAGCGGATCCAAATCCAGTTGATGTCACTGAACCAAAGCCACTTGAAGATGCCTGGGGTGCTGGGTTGTTTAACTCTGTGAGCTGTAAGGGAAGTACGTTTAGTAAATATCAAATGTTTTCACTTTATAAAAAAAAAGGTACTCCTTGATATAAAAATCAATTGTGTTTGTGTGTCTCACCACAGCTGTTCGGGTGGCTGGATTCATAACCTTCAGTTCCTGTACTCTGTTTCTCCACTGGTTAAGCAACTGAGTAATACCATTAACCTAGAAACACAAAACGGGAATTTGTTAGCCTCATCGTCACCATTTATCTTTTTATGACACTAGACTTATTCAGAAAATCATGTAATAGAAACATCGGAATATCATTTTTACTAAAAGGACTACTCGTATCCATACTTAAAAATCAAGAAAAAAGCCAATTCAGAAAATCACAAAATAAAAGCACTCTCTTAACTTTGTTATTGACCTGAAGACAAATATCAGGAATTCTATTCATGAGTGAAACTACCCAAGTACACTTACATAACTCTGTGGATCACCTGAAGCTCTTGTGGAGTAAAACTCAAACCTCAGCTCTTCTGGAGACAGATCAGTGAAACCTGTAAACAGGAAATATCAAACATGTTCAAGGTACAGGGTTTTGGTGGCTGGCACACTGAATACAATCATTGATTTATACTGTCGAGGCTACAACAGAAACCATGTAGTTAAGTGTTTATGTAATACGGACCAGATAGAGGTGCCTTGAGGCTTGAATAGCAGGAGAAGACCCACTGTCTTGAACTTTCCCAAATGTCCATGTCCAGCTGAATGATCTCCCTGGGGTGGGCCGTGAGACAGACATCACATCAATTCTTTCCTCATGACAATAACTGTATTCATTGTAATGCTGCACAGCTTAGAAACAAAATTCAAAAATAATTTAACAAGGAGACTCACAGTTTTTTGTCATCATCTTCCTCACCAGCTGCCACCTGCTGCTGCCCTCCTCCTCCTCCTCTTTCTCCCCTGTCGAAGGTGCTGGGAGTATCAAGCGATGAATATCTGTTTTGACTGGAGAAGCTGAATTCGGAGCTCCTTACGTTATCTTTTGTACCTCCACCACGACTCCAATCTGTTCCTCCGCTTCCACCCCCACCTCCTCCACTGCCCCAGTCATTCCCTCCTCCTCCTCTGCCCCAATCTGCACCTCCTCCTCCCCCTCCTCCTCGACCCCACTCTTCAGTTCCATGGGAGGAGAAGGATGAAGGCTGGACATAGTTTGATTTTTGCTGGGAAGGATTCACCCAGACTCGGTTTCCAAAACCTAAAACAAAATAATATAAAACACCATTATCAGTCAGTGTTGAAGTTGAGTGAAAAAAAAAATGTTGATGTAAGGACAGAGATGTTGTACAGGTTTTTAAAGGCTGACTATGCAACATTTTAATTAAAAAGGAAATTATAGTCCTGCCAAAGTAATCCGACTCAATTGTCATTTCTGCCTCACATTTGTTTTTCTTCTATCGAGTCATTTTCTCTTAGTTAATTAGCTTGATGTAACCTCTGTATTGCATTGATTAGGGTAACGTTACTGCTATGGGTGCTTCTCTTGTTACACATACATGCCAAAAGCTTGACTTAATGCAGCCAACATCATAGGCCTGGACGTGTTTGGTGGTTTGACATTGGGCCCTATGTTCTCAGATTCCAATGTTCCCCAATCACACACATAACTTATTAATTTTATATTGTTATTGGTAGGGTTCTTCTCACAGTAAAGTGACTGAACTGTTAAAATTTAAAAGCAGGGCCAAATTAAGTAAGAGGGAACCCACAATCAACATATCTTTAATAAATATATTCAAATAGGACGTAGGGAACATGGGGATGAGCCCGTATCTAAAAGTTGCTGTAGCCTACTAAATTTTACTATCTAAATTTAGTTCAACTTGTGTGCTGGAATCAACTAGTAACTACCCGCTTAGTTACGCTCCAAATACTTAGGGGGAAAGTAAACAACCTCTAGATTGAAGTCAATTCATAACAAACCAAAAGTTCACCCGTCGTCATTGCAAGTTGCGTAACTTTTTTCAGACAACTTAAAACAGCTGCGGTAATACTTTGACAGGTTACAGTTCAGCGATATGCATGTGTCCTCGACGTTACCTCCACCCCCTCCTCCTCTGGGCTGCTGTGGAGCAGAAGAGCGGCTGTAGTTGTTGTTGTTGTATCCCCCTCCTCTACCACCTCCACCTCCACCTCGTCCTCCTCCTCCTCCTCCTCCGCTTCCTCCTGTCGGGTGTTCATTCCAACATTTATCGCCATAACGACAGCGTCCCTGAACAAAAAAGTTGCAAACCGGCATCTTTCACGCGGGTATGTTTGTTATATCGAGACAACGTTTCCTCTCCAAGCTCCCAAATATCGCTCGGCTTCGTGTTCGGCAATGTTTTCATGCGACTCTTGAAGAGGCGCGCGCGAGCTGGTGTCGCAGTAGATTTACGTCATAGAGCGAACAAAAAAAAAAGACAACAGCGTCCTCGCGTGGCGATTTTCTTTATAGTTCCATGGGTTGAGTTAATGTTCCGGTCTTTCAGGTCGCTTACATCACTCTGGTTTAGGGTGGAAAACATCCTGAAAACATCTCTCCAACTTCCAATGAGCGTTTCGTCCATTGGCCATTTTGTTTTCCAGAAAGGGATTGTGTGTAATCAAATAATGCGTGCATACATGTAGGCTATCTAAGGTTATACTTTACTCCACAACAAATATGTGACTGGCTGCATCAGTAACATGTTATGGTAATTTTTCCATTTCACTCCCGACATATTTTCAATTCATTCAGGAGCTTAAAAAAATCGTGCGTGTCAGAACACACTAGGCTACTACTACTAGAGAGTAGAGTAGGCGATAACGTGTTCATTGTGCCAAAGTAAAGGCCCAACACACTCGCACAGGTGTTTGCAATTATTCTGCCTGAATACACTTCCTAAACAGGGCAGAGTTATGATGGAAGTTTTCAGGGCCAACAAACTCTTCTCTGCCAGTAGACACACCATGCTAGCAAAACATATCTTGATTTATGTATGGACGTCAATGAAATCGTGACTTGGTAGTGCTGACAACTGTGTGGGTGTATAATAAAAGTTGGCCAAATCAGACACGGTGTTGAAATACAAGCCTTAAAATGAGAAAATATTTTCAATACAAATGAAATTAAAGTGTGACTGTTTATTGTTTTTCAATACAAACCACAGGGGTTAACTTCACAGGTAAACATTTTCCTATGAAAGATTAATTCTATTTCTCATTTAGCAGCTTTGGGAGATACTGTTCATGCAATATAAAAACAGCTTAATTTGCCATTTCTGCACAACAAATGATACATTTTGATGGAGCAATGAAACCGACAGATGCTTAAAGGCAAAATACATTTCAAAATGTATTAATATACTATTAAGTGAAACATATTATTTCCAGACAATAAATCAAAACGTTAAGAGTTTACAGAGTGGAAGCATGGTCATGGCAAAACCAGCATCATAAAACTTTATACTTCAATATCGAGACATAAAACAGAAGGCTACTGCATTTTAACATAGTGTAGCATTTTGGTATTCATTGCAAATATTTCAGTTGGATTTTAGATATATTGTTATCTTGGTAAATAAAATACTAATAAAATAAATAAAAAGCAAGCAATAGCGCTAGCAGCAATAAAGTGCAGCCTCAGAATAGGCGTGCAACATAATTAACAGCATAGCACATACATGTAGGATGGATGTTATTCATTTTATGGCACACATCAACAATACATTTTGTTTGTGAATTAAAAAAAACTTCTTGAGAACTGTTTTCAGCTTGACCACCATGTTTACAGTCACTGAATCTTCTCAACCCATCTATGAACGAGGCAAACCTTCATTCTTGGCTTAAAATCAATAAATAATACAAAATATTTAGATGGATTAATATGACACTAATAATAACTTGTAAGACGTTATGCTTTATGTAAGTTGCATGATCGCGTACCAAATTCCTTAATGGCTTACAATCCCTAACAGAGCAAGACACATCTATGAACCGTGCCGGAACTGCACCAACTAAACCACTAACAATTTATCACATAAAATAGATATATTTACTTTCTCATACAAAAATATGAAGTGCTTACCAAGTAATAAAAATATATATTTAGGAGAATCAATAACAATATATTACAAATATATAAAGAACTTTTTGCCATAGAATATACTTAGCATAACAATAAAGCAAGAAATGGACAGAACGTAATCCACGAAAAAGAAAAGGAAAGTGCCCATGCAGAGTGCGACACTAATACTACTTTAGCCCCTTGCACAGAAAGGATAATCCACGTGTGCTGAGACGGAGGAGCACTGGGAGAACTCCTGCTTCACTTCCTCTCTCTGTCCAGAGCCTGTCGGTGTCTCTCCTCAGTTTCACGCTGGCGGAGCTGAGCAGCTGTTCTGCCCTTTGGAAGGCCTGGTTGTCCTGCAGAGGCACCGGAAGACACCGGATGGAGACAGACTCACTGCTCTCTTTAAACATGCACATCTGGCAAGAGAGAGAGAGAGATCAGTTATTATTGCAAAATCACAGTTTTGTGGGTTTAAATCAGAATTGTGTTAAAGGAACAGTTCCACATTGTGGAGAATAACAGAAATGTAAGAAAAACTATATTCTGATGTCTCTGCGTTAAATATGAAGCTAAAGGCTGCTGGCATACATTACAGTACATACAGTACACAAATGTGCTAATTAGTGAACTTTAGAGGTGCTGGTTTGTTTCTAGTCACTCTACACCTCTGTCTAAAATGTTTCTCTTTACCAGCTTGTTGTGTATTTGTATTGTATATTGTGTTTGTATTGTTGTTTTTGTTTCTCGACATTTGTCTCTCGACATCATTGTAAATGAGGGTCACCCCTCAATGATATCTCAAGTATAAATAAAGGTTAAATGAAATTAAATAAATAGTAGATTGTGTTACCTTTGGACATACCCAGGCTAGTTGGTTCCCCTTTATGCTAAGCTAAGCAAGCTGCTGGCTGTAGCACAACATTAAGTTAACTGACAAGAGAGGTATGGTATTAATCTTCTCGTCTAAATCCTGCCAAGAAATCAAATAAGCCTTTTTCCTGAAAAATGTCCAACTATTCAATTTATGCACTGATACAATAAAGTAAACCTGTTGTCTTGAAAGCATGTTTAGGTCAACGGCGTGAAAAAGTACAGTGAATATAACCAACCAGTGTGTCGAAGGCCTCCACGAAATCAGGACGGCTCTCACTCAAAAGGCTCAGAGTTTCATCGGGCAGCTCTGCAGAAAACAACACACAGAACACACACCAAGATCAAACTGTGATTCTGGTGTACTATTTTGTTTTGCACAAAGTATGCTGGAAATAACATGTTCAGCCCCTCTTCAGAATGGAGTTCGCCCCTCACCTTCCATGGCGCTGACCAGCAGGTGAGCTGCATTTAGAGGAGCAGGGACGACACACTGGCCGTTCTCAGTATGACCTCCTGTTCTGAGTTGGTCCAACATGGCTGACAATGATAACCTCTGACTCTCCGACAACTCCTCGTACTTGGCCATATCGAGTGTCTCACCACTGCACAAGTCGTCCAGCTAACAGAGAGGAGGAAAGGTGGAGAAAGACAGAACAATTACTCGTTGCACATATTTCTGCCTAAGAGAACTGTCTTTAATTGTTTGGCCAGGTTTATTTAATCATGGTGCTTTTGTATTCGGGACATACTCACCACCAACTGCAGACACGACAGAGCACTTCTGTCCCTCAGAGTCTCTTGGAGCCTTTTGAACAAGTCACATCGAGTTTGCTGGGCGAGCTCTGCCAGAGGAGCAAGCTCCATCTCCTGTGTTCCTGTGAAGATGCCACGAGACACAGCATTAGATTTTAAACTGATGCTGCAAACGCATACAAATATATGCATATAAATATATTCAGTCAGTGTTGATTTTGATGAGGGTCCAAATCCAGTTGCGAATGGAACTCACTTCTTAACATTTTTAGATAACACATTTAGAGGACTGTGCAGGTCCTCTGAACCTTCTTTAAAGGCCTACTTCACCGGTTTGAATATGAAGGTGTATTGAATTCTGAGATCCTATGTAGTATAAATGTGCAAAAAAAAATTAAATTGGTTCATCCTAGCCTGAGAAAAGGCAGAAAGAGTGTTTTTTTAACCCTATATTAATCTTACTGTGACATCACAGTAAGATAAATATAGGGTTAAAAAAAAACCTTACTTTGTAAATATGACTGTGATTTCTCTTACTGTGACATCACAGTAATATTTACAAAGTAATTTTTTTTTTAACCCTATATTTATCTTACTGTGATGTCACAGTAAGATTAATATAGGGTTAAAAAAAACACTCTTTCTGCCTTTTCTCAGGCTAGGATGAACCGATTTTTTTTTTTTTTGCACATTTATACTACATAGGATCTCAGAATTCAATACACCTTCATATTCCCACCGGTGAAGTAGGCCTTTAACCTATTTCTAGTCCGTACATTTTTTCTCTCAGATGGGATCAACTGATATGTTAATTTTAGTGAGTTAGGCAAGTTTTAGTGAGTAAAACTATCGTAATTTTGAAATTTGAGAATTATTAGATAATCTATTTATATCACAGCATAATGTGAAGTACTGCATCTATTAATGTGGAGAGAAAAGGGGAACGTACTATAATTCCAACACTTGTATACTGTATTTCACTTCCTCACACAAAAAAGCAGATAAAAGGGAATTGTAATTCACAGTTGGATAACCACAAATCATTTCCCATTTATACGTTACTGTCATTAATGTGTGAATGAATTAACACAAACCATTTAGAGCCTTCTGCCCATTGCCCATGCTGTCCACTGTATCCAAACATTCGTCTGATGACCAGGAACCTGGGATGGAGTCTGCCTCAATGCCTCCTATTGTTCCAGGTTGCAGGCATATATCTAAAACAAGCACAACATCATAGATAAAAAGATTGGATGAAACACAGAAGTAAAACCAATAAAATAAACTCAATAAAAAAAACCACAACTGAACATATGCCTGGTGTTGGGTATAAAAAATTATGTACACTAACCACAGGGAATTTTTTGAGAGGGGATGTGTAGCCAACCGTTTGCTCAACTTCTCCATTCCATGTGCAATGTTCACAGTTTTAAATATTTAGAAAGCAACTGAACTGTGTTTCTTGGGATTGGACTGTGTTTGCCTATAATGTGCTTAACACCGTGACTCAATCTCAATTTGCCGCCCTGTAACGACACACTTACCATAGTGTCCACTTTTTTTGATCTCCAGCTCCAGGATGCTGTACGCCACGACCGTACCAGACGGGATCTCCAAGGAAACGTCACTGTCCTCCTCAATGTTGCTGCTCTCCTTCACACATACCTGAAAATACAAGTAAAGATCTATTTTTTGGATTATATATCTGATATTTGTACTGTAGAAGTATTCAACCTTTCCCCAATATATGACACTAATAACAACGTATAGGTGTGTCCTATTAAAATGTAATCTTACACTTTATTAAGAAATTCCCATAGCGAACCAGTTCATTATTGATTCATGTCAGTGAGCTTTAGGCCAAACTATTGTAGTAAATAATATCATGCCCGCCCAAACCCACGTTAGCAGAGCTCCCCAGCATGGCCGCCAGCCCGAGCATCCCCTGAAGGGTGCACTGCTCCTTTTTGGTCTGGGTGATGGAGCAGGAGTCGGTGGTGAAGATCCTCTCCTTCACCACTGCCAGCAGCTCGGCTCGCTTTTGCATCTGCTGCACCAGCACGTGCTGCATGTTCACCTGCCTGTTGCATAGAGAAACTGGTCATTCATTTACAATGATAATGTGGCGGTTTGGTCAGCGTAATTTCTCACTATCAGTCAGCTATGGGTGCATTCACATGGAGAAAGTTGGATAAGAAAAAATCCCTCATTAAGGCTGTGCTTCTGTAGTTAAGTCTCATGCATGTCACTGGTCTGAGTTGTCAACCTTCTGATGTCAAACTACATTTATGTGAGTGTTCATCTCTTCAATTACGAATTCATCATCCTGTCCCCGCCCTCTGTCGAGATGCAATGTGCAAACGGTTGGAAAAAAGGAATTATATAACACCTGTTGCTGGAGTCGTGGAGAAGCTCCTTCACATCCAGTTCCTCTTTCTTCAGCTTGCCAAAACTTGACTGGAGCTTGGAGGAGCCCCGCCCCTCCAGACCTATCTTAATAACAGAGGCAGCCTCTGCGTCCACCTTCCCAGATTTGGCGTCACCAAACGTCCCCTCGTATGTTAAGAAATCTGACACGGACACACCTGACGAGACATATATTGGCATAGTTTGAGTGATTGCCGTTTACATTGCATGATTGAACACTTAGAATGTGTATGTTCACACCTACCGTTTACATTGCATGATTGAACACTTACAATCTATATGTTCACACCTACATACCAGCACGGAGCACCTTGTCGCCCTGCAGCAAGTCGTTGAGGGTGAAATCTGTCGGTTGGTACTTGGGCTTTTGCCAGAACCAGATGCGGTTGCGCTTGACGACCAGTGCCATGGGAACCAGCTTGTGTGAGTCATTTGGCCGGGACACGTGGATGAGGCTCCCTTCGGGGTCAATCTGGTGGACGAACTTGGCAGTGGCTTTGGAAAACATGGCTTCAGCACACGAGGACTGCGGAGAGCTGAAAAACAGAGACGTTAAAGGCTTCAATTTGACCTGATTCTGTCCACTGGAATGCACGGAGAGCAAAAGCAAGATCCCAGATGTGGTTTCAATTAACAGCTAAACTGCTTAGGGTGATTTCCCTTTGTTATTGGTATTTTCCCCAGCTTTCCCCTTCGAAGTCCCGGTAAAGCCAAGCAGACCCTGTTTGAGTGTTTGTGAGTACCATGTGTCACCCCACACCACTCCGGGTCCTCAAATCAACAGTGACTCAGAAGGCATCAAGGAAGTCCCCTGCACGTTGTTAACACATACTGTGACCACAAACACATGCCACGGGTTGTTAATTCTGCCGGCTCAGCTTTCATAGCATAAATATTTAAAGTAATCAGGCGTAAAAGGGGATTTGTGCCGTGAGGAAAGGGAGGTGGAAAGAAGAGAAGTTTGAGCGGTGTCCCTGTTGGTCTAAGGAATGTTTACACAAAATGAACACGGCTCTGGTTGGAGGACAGCGAGGGCAGTTACCATTACGTATAATAAACAGGAGGGTGCTCAGACCTCTGAAGCTTTTCCCATCCATGAAATCAAGAGCGCCACCGCCTTCCCATGCGCACAAACAACACAAGTTCCCTTTGACTTAACATGGTTTCAGTGTGTTGGGCCATTTGGTCTGAATTATTAAAGTGTAACATCAGCGGGAACCTCTACCTAACCTCAAACTCCATCTACAAAAGCTTAAATACATCTTGGCTGTTTCTAAATATTTTGATTTGGTCGGATCTGGTGGACCAAGGAAACACAATACAGATAGAGAGAAAGAGAGAGATTGAACATAAAAGGAATAAACTCTAAATATGTGAAAAAACTTTACTGTATTTCATGTTGTTATGGTGACACTGGGCCTATACAAAATGTATGTTTTTTGTCCACATGTAATCGATAAATGGTATAGGCAACACCATAACAAGGCATACTTGAATCACCTTTAAGTTCACTCTACTGATCTTGAAATGTGGTCCACAGTTTAAGGAAAACAAAAATAAACATTTAGGCTATTAATTAACAGTAAATGAAAATTCAAAATTCCTGCCGCGTGGATACAGATAATACATACACAACACAACCACGCACACTCTTGCACGTGTGCCAGTGTGCGTGTTGTATTTCCCGGCAGCCTACTTTTCCTGATATAACCCCACAGCAGCTCTGGCTTTGAGCTCTGCGTGCTTGCACAGTGAGATCAGCTGCTGCGCGCGACCCTCAAGGACGCATGACTCGAATTATGAATGTAAAATCAATGAAGGAAAGTGTGGTGGTGGTGGGGGGGATCCTGTTGTATCTGAAAAGTCATAAAACAAATCGACCACATTGGCTTTCCCGAGTAGACCAGAATGAAAGTTGATGTTCCTGTCGGTTCTATTCTGCTTCCCCCCGCAAAAAAAGAAAAGAAAAACACAGATAAGCGACTCAATTATAAATGAAATGGTCCCTTACCTCAAATTAGATCATAAATCAGACTGCCTTTGCGTCGTATGTTCACCCCTTCTGTCCGTAGGCTATGGTTGTCACTGCTGGAATGTCGCCGATGTTGCCATGCGTAAAAGTAGACCAAGAAAGTTGTCCAAAAGGCGCACAAAAATAGCCTCCTGGATGTTACGATGACAATTCACCGCACAGTGTTATCATAAAGCTACCACAGGCCGTGAGAAGAGCGTGAAAGAAATCCGTGATAACAGCAGCAATCGGTCAGAGCTGTGGCTGAATGGTGGGAGGAGGAGGTCTGACTGTACAGTTATCCACTGCACAGCGGAGGATATGGGCGGCCTTCTCCTCCCACTCTTACTGCAGAGTTAATTATGATCATATGAACTCTTTGTTTCAGGACATGAGCAGACTAGCCTTTTTGATTTAGAACCAGTGGTATTACAAATGCTCGCAAACCATGCAATTTTGACTCATTCATACCATCTTGCTGCTGTTCTGCTTTTTTTTTCTTTTTTAAAAATAGGTTAACAGAAACAGTGACACATTACCACCAGCTCCGCCACATCCTGTCTTATAAGGAACTCACCTACTGTGCAGGTGAGTAAAATATTTAAAACTTTCTCTTAACTATAATAGTACCAGAAAACTCCTGAATTGGAAACTTTGTCACAGGGATAAAAACATATTTCAATGTATATCACATAGGCCTAAATACCTAACTGAATTAACTAGGTGGTAATTTTCTTTGTGTAAGTAGAAACCATATTCTCTATCAGTGATGCTAGTGCCAGTATTATGTGGGTGTTCAGATGTTAAATTAAACTATAAGAAGAATGGGGTTAGAAGAATGTTAGTGCTTGTGAGTAGCTGGGTGTATTTGGTTAGTGACATGCTTGCCAGTGGTGATAAGTTTCGACTTTCTAAAGGGAGGTGACAGTCAGATGTAGAGATAATGGCCCTCTGAACGCACCCAGAAACACATGTGTATTTATAGCTGGTTCAAGACAGGCTTTGACAGGCTGCAAATAAGCAAAACTATATTAGTCAAGTGCACATCCTCAACAGTAAAAGTGTCCACTTTGCACAATGTTGCCTTTAAAAGAGGCATTACTCCTATTACTGTTATTAGTACTAATGTGTTAACATGTATTTCATGTTGCAGCTGGTCAAGGTGCAGGGCCGGCACAAGCCTTTAAGCAGAATTTGATTAGGGGGCTCCTCTCCCATCTGTATCACCACCAAAATGATTCTATTGTCAATGTTTGATAATTTACACAACTAGTGTAAGCCAACACAACAATGATCAATTATGTCAGTTGTAGCTGTGCTGTTGATGCATGTCTTACATGTTTTTAACCATCTGTTTTTATATTAAAAAGGAAGCAAACTCACAAGAGTGGTATTGTGTTTATTTCAATTTAACCATTTGTTATTCTCATTCACAGTGATCGATACTGAACATGGTGCACTGAATAAACTACTTGAATCAGCAGGCACTGCCTTTACAGTAAACAGGTTAACACCTTAATGGGATTAATCTAATGGTTTGTAGGGTTATCAAATTAATGAAATTACACAGTACATCCCTAAGAAAACCTTCCTCCTTGAGTAAAAAAAAATGCAAATGTAAAAAACAGGACATTGAATAAATACTTAAATAACGGCATAAAATGAACAGCAGAATCTAACATGATGACAATGAAAATAATGGTTCAAGTAGGATACTATAAACCCCTCGCAGCAATTGCTGTGTCTTAAATGGCGCATATCTGCACTTAAACTGGCTTTTTTGAGTGTTCACGCCGTAAGTTGGCAAATGCAATTTACTGCAAGTTCCCAGATGGAGCCCTCAAAACGGCAGAAATGTAGAGTGTGGACCGTTGGACACTCAACCAGGCCCCCAGGATGCTGCCTTCTCCGAGCAGCCAGCATGGACTAGTGGCCAACCCATTGGTACAGCATGCTGTGAATGGGAGCTTATTTTCATGGTAGCCCTAAGGAAGATTTCCCCGTCCACACCAATACAAGCGGCGAACAAGATTGTGTCGCCGCAAAAATTTTCTGGATATCAATCATAGGCTCAAACTTATCCTGAGACCATATACTATTAAAACTGAAGTTTTTTCATTTCAAAACGCCACATAAAGCGTTTTATTAGCCCAACGGCTTTTAACGGCTTTCAGTTTGTTTTCGAGGGAGGAGGAGGGAGCGGCACGTCATACACTTGGGCGTGCCAGGGCTTACATGAAAGCAATATGGCAGCTTCCTTGTTGCTTCTCTGCGCCTGAGCAGCTTTCATAGGAATGAATGGGCGCCATTTTTCAATACGGTGTCCATTTCTTTATATGTCCATGCACTCAACGCACTCAATCGCCGCCATCTTGTCTACGTAGCAGAAGAGGCGGGACATATTTCAAATGGAAAAATGGTGGCTAATGAGGTCACCATCAACATCGAGGCCCTTTATAAATGTAAGTCAAGTAAAGTTATTCATGTGATTTTCACTAAACACTCTACTGTACTGCTTACGTATTTAAACGATAGCTTGTTTATTTATAACGTTGTATTGCTAGATAGCCACAATACGTCCATCGTTCCGGCACTGACATTTACAGGCACATACCACACATTTCCAGTGTGTACTTGAATATTGATCTGCTGATGCGTATATATTATCAGGGGGCCGATAAGGTGGCGGACTGTCAACGCCTCCCTTTTTACGTTGAGGCGTAATACGGCAGTGCACTAACATTACCCCAAAGCCATGATGTTCAAGTTGAGGTGTTTTCGAACAAAAACAATGCTTTAAATTCTCAACAACAAAAAGAATGACTTTCTTTGATCTCAATAGAATGTTCCATAGTCCAACAGTGACATCACTTAGAATGTTTTCATGTATAGAGGGTAGAATCAAGATCCAGTCAGACACTGATCAAGTTGAGAGAAACTACTCAGTCTTGTAATCTCGTTCGTTAGTGAGATTTTCTACATCGGTGATATCGTTGTGTCTTTCTGATACTCATGGCTAATCGTGGGACATCGAACACCTTCTTGCAACTGTTGAGTGAGAAGAAGAGCTTTAATGATGACAGTTTTGTAAGTAACCAACTCTATTTACCTCCTTCTTTTCTTAGATAAAGTGTATATGTTTGTGTAATGTACATGCACATCCTAAATAGGTTCAGATTCCAGAAATTAAAAATATCAATAAAAGTCAGTTTGTCAGACGTTACGATCATACATTATTACAAAGATTACTAAGGTGCAATATTTAATATTTGTTTTTAGCTTTGTGCTCATTAATGTTGTGCATGTGCCACAAAAAGATTTTATCTAGTTTGATCCCTAACCAATAGTGTGCCACTTATGTTGCTCTAGTATAAAGTATAGTGTATGGATAATGTAATATTATTTGGAGAATAATATTATACAATATAACTGATTGATTGTAATTAGTCCCAATCGACTCATTTAACTTAAAGTACAAATATGTCTTGTATGTTCTTCCATAGCCAACGCGTAGCCACAGTAGAGAAAGTGGCTCCAGCACTCAGTCCAGGATCCTGAACATTGAGAGAGCTGAGAGAACTGAGAGGGCTGCACTGATTCAACGTGCAGAGAGGCTGTGTGCTTCACAGAAAGCCCACAGCAATGCTGTTCTGGAGAGACTGGGATTCTCCATCCAGCATGACACCCTCCCCTCAGCACGGCCCCCAGCTCCTCTCAGATGGAACCCTGAATCCTCTCAGCAAGGAGGCAGGATCAGGCCCATTTTAAAAGTGGAGGAGAGAAACAGTGTCTGGAAGGCCAAGACCAACCAGATATGGGATGAAGAGGACCCCTTCTTTGAAAAGAAAGTCCGCCTGGGGAGTCAGATGGCAATGCTTGGCTGTAAGATGGCTAAGCTGATGCCAAGCCCTGAACCACCCATCAGCCCTGTGGACAGTCTCAGCTCTGTGGACACACACACTCCCAGTGAGCTGAGGGCCATTTCACATCTTGGCAACTTCAACCCTTCACCTCCTCCTGCAGCTGCACCCAGGAGACCATCTCGTCTCCCTGTGTGGTCCAGGCAACTCGGTGGAGCAGGTATGTTCTTACTTTAATGTTTTAAAGGACTTTCTTAATGGAAACTTAAATAGAATCAGTGAAAATGTGATAAACATCAATTATTAATAATAAGTTATTATGACTGTTTTGCTGTTAATCTGAACAGGAAAGGAATTGGCTGATGGATGCAAGCTCCAGTCAGCTAGATTTAAGGTTAAGGGCTTGATGGAAAAAGTGGATCAATTTAAGCAGGTCCACCTTGGTTCACAGCAACCACCAGCAGCGCCAAGAAGAGTCCCTGCATTGACACCCATGGCTCCTTCACCTCCATCAACAGCTGCCCCTCTCAAAACTAGGGGACCTCGCCGTGGGACAAACCTCCGTCCTTCACAGGCTGGGAAAAACCTTTGTCCTCCAAAGGCTGTGAAGCGAGCAGCTCAGGAAGACTTCCAGCCTTTGGACAACCCCTTTGCCAGTCTGTCCCTCTGCTTTGGCCAGTTAAACTCAGAGGACTGGTAAGACACCAACCCTCTAGATGTATAGAGATACAGTATATTCTAAATTGTATTGCTACTAGGGCAACAACAGTCCTCTGTTTCTAAAGCAATGATTAATGCAATCATATAACTTTCATCTTTACATAGGGAGAAGAAATTGGATGGATTTAAATCTGTTCGGGCTCTGGTACGACACCATCCACAACTGCTACTGACCAAACTGCACGAGTTCTGCCTCGTCCTGTCAGAAGAGGTATTGTGGAGATTTCCAATTTTTCTTGATTTAATCTGACTTTGTGTTGCATGTAGTTTTCATTTGCCTACTTTGCATGGATCTGTACACAGAAGTACTGACTGATGTTCTCATTCACTATCTAGGTGGCAAATCTGCGCTCTGTTGTGGCCTGCGCTGCAATGGACAGCATCGCAGACCTCCATGTTTACCTGGGAAGGGCCATGGACCCAGAGGCAGAGAGGACAGGCCGTGCCCTGCTGCTGAAGTTGGCACAGACAAGCAACGCCTTCATTCACCAGCAGGCCAACCTCGCCCTGGATGCTCTAGTGGAGGGCTGCAGCCCCAGCAGAACCTTGTGCACTCTACTCTACGCAGGGCTCAAGTAAGTGGAGACAAATGAATAGTTAATGCAGAAGCAGCAGTAAATTAAATTTAAATTAGCCTCATGATTTGTCTGACCTTGTCCTGTCTTTGTCTTTCTTCAGCCACCCTTGTGTTGCAGTGAGAGCAAGCACAGCACAGCACCTCCAGAAGCTGGCGAGCATCGTTGGAGAGGACCAGACCCTGACTGCAGGGAAGACCTTTGCAGAGCGCTTCCTTACTGCTGTCAGTAAGATGTCGGTCGATGCTGCTACTGAAGTCAGGTGGGTTATTAATTCTGGCTTGATCTTATGGTTTGTAAAGTCATATCTTAGAATAACTTTTTCATTTTGTGCTCATACACTAAATTGCTGAATAAGTCATGGTTATCTGCACAGGTTCTATGGACAGAAGATGCTCCAGGTACTTGCCCACCAGACCGAGTTTATTGCCTTGTGGAATAAGCTCATTCCAGTGAAAGACCGGCGCCCTTTGGATAAGATCTTGAGGAAGATGAGACAGTAGAGGTGCAGGTAGTGGAGCAACAAGAAGACATCTGGTCAACATCAAACTTGGTCTGGCATGGTGGTGCAGTGGTTAGCATTGTCACCTCACAGAAAGAAGGTTTTGGTAAGAACCTGCTGGGCCAGCTGGGGCCTTTCTGTGTGGAGTTAGCATGTTCTCCCCGTGCCAGAGTGGGTTTACCCCGGGTTCTCCGGTTTCCTCCCACAATCCCAAAAACATGCAGGTTAGGTTAATTCGAAATTGTGAATGTAAGTGAATTGCTGTCCATATTTATGTTTTAATATATATTAACAGCCTGATGTGTGCGCTGTGTATGTCTATGTGTTTGCATATACATGTGTGTGTTAAGGTACGCATATATATGTGTATATGCATCACTCATCATCATGATGTTGGTTCTGTTTGTCTTGTTTTTGTCCCTACTTTAACTATAAGCGTCTACTTATGCATTAGCACTTTGTATTTATTGCATTGTAATTTTTATCCTGTGCCTTTCCACTGCTGCTGGGCTGTTTTGCAACAAACAAATTTCTCCTACTGAGGATTAATACAGTTATATCTTATCTTATCTATACAGACCGGCAACCTGTCCAAGATGTAGCCTGGACAAGTCTTGAGTATCGCAGGGATGAGAAATTGCTCAGAAAGCTCCAGCACCCTGTAATGCAAAGGCAGACATAGATGACGCATGAATGAATGAAAATATTCTTCTTAATTATATATTCTAATTGGTGTTAAAAGTGCAATATTCATCTGAACAATTGACAAACAAGGAAATAAAAAAGTTGAACTAAATATTGTTTATATATTTATTCTTTCTCATGTAATATAATCATGGTTTATGCTTTAAGTTATGTTAATTAGTTTGCTGGTTTTCTGTGTTATGGTATTTTTTATTTATAATTATCTCAAAAGTGGACACTTTCTGATGACCATTACCTTCGACAAAGACTTACTTACTTTAAAAAAAACACTGAATTGCTACATGCTCTGCTCTGTTCTGAAAGAGGAAGCAGGAGGTCAACAAATGTGGGTTAAAATGACACAGGGCTGATTCATGTTACAAGGTCATTACACTTGAAGGCTGGTCTCAGCCTTCAGCTTCATACACAGAAATACAAATCTAAAAAATGGAACACCATTTACTTTGTATGTTTATTTTAATTTAATATAATCTCCTGTTGTTCTTAGCTTAGCTTGATGGTTTTCCGTGTTGCTTTTTCAAATTTAATTTTAAAGCATTGGAACTCATTAACATTCTTTATATTCCTCAAATCTATCACAATGAATAAATAATAAAAACAAATAAACTGATCATGTCTTGCCGATGAGCAGCAGTAGTTTAAACCAGTGTCTGGTGAATTTACTGATTGACTTTGGACTTGATAAGATACAGTGGACCAAAACCGGCAGGTGACACGGGCTGTATCCCATTACAGAGACCGCCTCCTTGGTAGGACGCGGTCTCGCGGTCTATGAAGGCTATAGCCTGTGAAGGCCGATTCGAAGACCGAACCAGGGCCGAACGAGCGTTGTTAAACGAGACGGTCTCCGCAGGTCTTCCGGTTTGCGTAACAAGCCGTTACCTTGCGTGAGGACTCGCCGCTCCTGTGCTGCCTGGCAACCCTGATAGCTGCCAACGGAAACAGCCTTGTCAACAGAGGAAAAAAGAAAAAGAAGTTGCCTACCAGACGAAAATAAAAAAAAGTACAAGAAAAAAAGAAAGGAAGATAAAAGTTAAGAAGATGTAGCAACACGTTGCTGTTTTGTTATTTTTTATTTTATTGTATGCCATCTCTGAAAAAAACGCAATGAATCATGGGATATGTTGGGCTGCGAAGGATACATCTGATGCAGCCTTCAAAACCGTGAAACGAAGGCTGCATTTCACGGCTGCATATGAGAAGCCTTGCAAGGAGCCTTGCAAATGGAACAACCTTTGCGCGCCGCTATGACGCAATCGGTCTTCAAATGCAGCCTTCGTAGACCGCAACCCCTGAATCAAGATACAGCCACAGTATCCCAAAGCTGTGCACAATTCACACCGGATTTCAAGCAACATTGCCAATTCATGGTATATACTCTGATTTGATTGGTTGCTCTCAGCATGCAATCTTTTGTTACTTACTCATTCCATGTTCACCCTAATCAATGTCGGGGTAACTTCCAAAACCAAACGTTCGTAAACCTTTCCACAGACATGACAATTAACGATAAAGATAATGATGTGAGCATACACACTGATAAATGATAACTTTCTGTAAACATGTTGAACTTGAGTGATGTGCTGAACTAAAGAGTTAAAAAACTATGACCCATCAACAACTGCACATGAAATGTAGATTACCTCATCATGGGAAGCATGTTCTAAAACAGTTAATGTTCTCCTCCCCATGCCCGCCTCAAGCAGATGAACTTGAGGCGAGGAGTTCGATCCGTGGGGCCGGACATGAGGAAGAACTGTAACCGGATGTACTTCACAGCAATTGCTGGAGACAGCTTTGATAACGCAGCAGCGCGTTTTTTTTTTTTGTTCAGACAGTTTCCCGACTGAAGTACCCTGGAAATTACCTGCAACAAAGAAAAAAATAAAATAAATGTACACTGCATTTAAAAATAAAATCAATATATCCTTTAAATATGTGTTATAATAACTAGTGCTGTCAGTTGAACACGCTATTAAAGGCGTAAACGCATACCCATTTTAACGGCGTGCATTTTTTAAAATTGCGATATTAACGTTCTTTTTGCCCTAGCAAACTTTGTAGATTTTTCGAATGCTACCAGTAACGTTAGAACCAGGCCTCCAGGATTCTGCCTTCCCCGGGCAGCCAGCATGGACATGTGGCCAAGCCATGATATCCCATGGTATCAATGGGTTGTGGGAGGAGCTTATTTTCAAGTGGCCCGGAGGCAGATATCCCCGTCCACTACAAGCGGCGAACAAGATTGTGTCTCCGCAAAAAAATTCTGGATATCAATCATAGGCTCATACTTATCTTTAGACCATATTCTAATAAATTACAAGTTTGCCGGTGCCGGTTTGTAGCGTTCTCTCTTGTGATTGGATATAATTTATTCACCGATTACATGAAGAGCGAGTGAGAGATCAGCTTTATGAAACGTGCACCCTATGTAAGTGATCACTGTATGAATAAAGAGCGATTTAATACTTATATTAACATAAATAAATCGCTTACTTCACCTTTAAGCACCATGGACCTATAAAGATGTAACACACGCTATCAAAACAGCGCTAGGTTTAGCTTTAATTAGCTAATAATTGTTGACAAGATGGCAGAGGAATCTTCATTAAGAAATTGTTAACCACTATATTACTTTACAAAAACGGAGTGTAATTTAAAATTTAAAAATCACATTTAGCGAATCATCGGAATCATACCAGTCCGCTATACTTGCCGCCCTCTTTCTTGATAGGTCCATAATGCAGCTACGTCATGTTTTCGGGCCCCCATGAAACCAGTATGGGTGCTTCCTTGTGGCTTCCCTGCGCCAATGAGCAGCTTTTATAGGAATGAATGGGCGCCATGTTTCAATCCGGTCTCCATTTCTTTATATGTGGGTGGTTGACGTGAACTGAAATCCAAAGTGGGAAAAAATATATTTCTAAAATGTATGTCAAATTACATATAATCATATTGCTTAATATGGGAATAACTCAAAACTGAATGTGTCCCTTTCGAATTCCTTAATTATTTGTGGTGGTCTGTGGTAGTCCTAAATATTGTCCACCGGTGTGACAACATTTTTAGTGTCAATATTTAATTCAGAGATTGTATGAGAGATTAGACAAATATGCACAATCCGTATCAATTTGTCCTGATTATATTCCCACATCAAAAGTAACCAATACAGATTCCAATCATGTTAATGTACACGTGGGGACTTTACCCAAACATCTTCATTATAATTAGTATAAAACCTAATGAAGCTTCATTCTATCCTTATATGTGCATAGTGATGATATAATTATTATACTTTTCAACACTTTTTATATACATTTGTGCATCAAAAGGCCTTTTCCACTATAATTCAGTTTGTCACACCACAGGACATTCCGTCACACCATTGGACAACAAAAAGTACCGGTATGCCCCTGTTTTGTACAAAGTAAAATTTATTATTTCTTGTTCAAATTCATTTAAAAATTCATAAAACAAAGTTACAAATACAAGTTCAAATGTTTTTTGTACAAGAAAGTCAGAACAAATAGGAAGAATCCAACATTCTAAAACTTAGATCATTATAAGAAGACTTGTAGCTATCGTAACATTAAGCAACTCAACATGAACATGTAAACAATATTGACTTCATCCTCCTCCTTTCACACCGCATTGAACAGCAGCCTGTCATATTTGGTGAGCTGGGCTGCACGCTGGTGGGGCTCTGGCTCAGAGATGAGACTGACAAGATTGTCCTTGCTGTACATAATGCAGTCTCGCCTAGCAGGCCACTTGAATTTGTTGTTCCCTCCAATTTGCACCATGCAATTGACCTCAAAGTACTCAGCATTTAGTTGAGTTATCTGGCCAACAAATGGCTTGTTGTCATAGTGGACAATGACAAATTTCCCTACAGAGTACTCGTCAAGCTCTTTTTCCTCTTCCTTTCCACTATTTGGACTCTCAGGCTGGGCCTCTTGGACTTGGAAGGCAAGCGGTTCCTCAGAATCTTTTGACCGATTGTCTGGTCTCATCTTTTTTGGAGAGAAGCAGTCGCACATCTCTGGGTAGCGGCAGAAACAGCTGAGAGCCCTATAGAAGATCTCTCCTGCAGAGAAAGAAAGTATTTGGTGCGTGTTTAAGATGCCAGGTACTTTCGGGACAGACGGTGGCAACATCTCATCGAACACCTGGATATCTGCCTCATCAATCCATTTAAATGTTATGTTTGGGACCTCTTTTCGGGCTAAGAACTCATAGAGGTCCTTCGGGGCTTTGTATGTCTTGCCCCCCATGGACATGGTTGTCTGCCATGCGTTTCACTGACCCCCCAACTCCATCGGGTGCACCTTTTCCATGAGCTCTCTCTGAGGCCCTGTTCTCACGGTGAAAATGTGACAGTTTTCCCTTTTTTTTTTTTTTTTTAAACCCCGTTCAGACACAATTTATCTGACATCTTCACCCGTACACATGTTTTCAGAGGAAACGGGACGAAATCGATGTAGTAAGCATGCCAGGCCAGCAGTTGGCGGTACAAGGTAGTAGTACATTTCCGGTGCATCTGGTGTCGGCTGTAAGAATTGAATAAAAAGGCGCGCCTGCGCAAGAACGATTCTTTTTCTCAGCTCTGTGAAAAACAACAACAAACATGGCGACCAGTTTTGTTTGGACCGACGACGAGGTGGAAGTTTTCCATCCATTCACTGTCGTCAACAATGCCATCCACAAAGTTATCCCACCACTGGCTTGTTCTCCCAGTGCTGGCTTGTTCTCCATGTGTAGGGTACACTGCTCAAAAGGTAGCAGTTTGCCTTGTTCCTATATTGGGTGACAGGGCCATCACTCAACACATGGAGCGTGTCAATCTTGTGGCCAGAGTTTGCTATCACTTCCTGTACCACTGGTTTGAGGTGGGCCCACACAGCACGTTCGTTGTGGCTGACAGAATCCGAGATTGTGGCATAGGATTGTGAGCCTGTGGACGTGTAAGCCACTGCTGTATGGATGGATGCCTGCTGCCGGTTTCCTCCAAAATGAAATGACTGTATTTCTGTGTTCAGTTTGCAGGCATAATTCTCTGAAAAATCCACGTGCAGAACCATTTCGTTGTCTTTTAGATTTTCTTTAAGATGCCTGAATTTCTGGGCCTGGTGAAGCCAGTTGAATTGATGGATGGCAATACCTTCCAACTCTTTGTTGAACTCCTCAACCAGTTTTCCTACTGTACAATTTTCAGTTTTCTTCACCCAGTTTTTGTATGTTTTGTCTCCCACCAGCACATCTTCCTTTGCCCAGTGTTCCCATCTAGCCCGATCATCTGTATTATATATGTCAGTCTGGACTTCATCAAAGCAGCACTCCAAGCATTTCATGTTGTCTGTGTTACAGGTTATGCTGGAGAGAAGATATGATAGGCTTTTTGAAGGTAGGATACCACGCTGTGACAAGGCATCAATGAGGAGACACATGTTCTCATGTTGGTAGCAGGCGCATGTATTACGATCATTTGCCTTGGCTTCTGTAACATAAAATGGCTTATAACGTAGAAACTGTCTGTAAGACATTCAATGTTTTAGCTAAGCTGTCTGGGAGTATTCCTTGTGCAAGTCCACCAAAGACTTTACAAGCACTCTCCTCTGCATTTTTTCTTTCCTCCCAACAGATTCCTTTTCCCCCGGAAGAAGCCTGCTGCTCTCGTCTCTCAATAGGAAGGACTCCACTTGCTTCTTCCTTTCTTCAGCAGTGTAACTTTGTTTTGACTGTTTTGCTTGTTTGTTTGTGTGTGCATTTTCATCCACATTCCGTCTCTGCAGAAGGCGTTGATTCTTTCGTCTAAACCTATCCACTCTTCTTTTTCCAGCTTCAACTTGCTTCATTAACTTCTCATTTTGCATTCTTAGATTCCTTAGTTGTTTGTTCACAGATATTTTGTGTACTCTTTTGGGTGTACTTTGGTCTCTGGTGGACATTTCTTTAGGTGACTGTGTTGGTGTGCTACAGAAAACAGGCACTGCAACTGGGGCCTCATTGATCTCTTCTTGATTGAATGGCTGGTCATGATCCTGATCATTAGGTGATAGTGGCGTTAGATCAAGGACAGCCTTAATGGCTTTTTCCCTTGCCCTTCATCTCCTCTTGGACTCTCTCCATTTTTCTTGTAGCTTTTTCCTTGTTGCTGATGACACAGACTTCACACTGAGCTCAACACTTTTCCCGCATGCTTTCTTCTCCTGATATCGGCGGGGACAATTATGAAACCAACGATGAAGATGTGATACGATGAAGCCTTAATCATGTCATAAAACGATTCAATTCTTATGCTAAGATAAATTTTGGTAGCTTGTCAAATTTACTTTCTGCATCTCTCTCTCAGGATGTTCTCTCTCCTCTGAAGATCTTTATTCAGCCTCTCCCTATACTTCCTGGTCCTTTCCTTGCTTGTCATCTCAGCCTCTCACTTTCAACGTGGATCTCAAACTAGCCTTAAAGCTCACATATTATACACTTTTCTGTCAATATTATATGGTCTTAGAGGTCCCTAATACGTTTTTCTTTAGTTGTTTGCTGAAAAAAACGTTCAGATCATTTATTGTAGTATGCCTATATACCCTTATGTTCAGCTAATCTCACGATGCCCCCGCCCCTCTTTGGAAGCGACGGGTCCATAGCGTGTAGTAGTAGCCTGTCCACAGTGCCTGTACTTTTAGCCGTTAGCACGGAAGCTAACGGCTAAAAATATCACGAAAATCTGTGAAAGAATGAGCTTCAAAGTTAGACTTAAACTCCTATGCTTTGTCTGGCTAAAAACGAGGCATTTTCAGACTGCTGTGGAGAATATAATGAGCTTGTTATCGGCAAAATATCAATGCTTTTCCCGAAGCTAGCTCGGAAGCTAACGGCTAAAAATATCACGAAAATCAGTGAAAAAATTAGCTTCAAAGCTAGACTTCGACTCTATTACCTTCCTATGCTTTGTCTTGCTAAAAACGAGGCTTTGCAAGACTCCTGTGGGGAATGTAAACAGCGTGTTATGAGCAAAAGCTGGTTGCTTGCCCCAAAGCTAATAGCTATACACCAGGCAGACAAAAATACCAATAAAAACAATTATTTTAGTTTCACCGTTTAAAAAAAAACACAAGTAGCTTCCTATCCGTTGTGTTATTAAAAACGAGGCATTAATAGACTGCTGTGGTTAAGATAAATTAGTGTAGTATGAGCAAAAGCATTCTGTGTTGGTGTATGTAACATTCAGGCTGTAGGCTACTATGGGCATCTTGTCGCTTAGCGGGGAAAGCAACATGGCTGTCGCTCGGGAAATTTTCCATCGGATCTCGGGGCCGTGGACCAATAAGAAATGGGGGGGGGGGGGGGGGTTATCATATGGTGGACGTTTCTGGTTACTAATGTTGGGGGAAGCATGGACATATAAAGAAAATATGGGAATGTGGCTGTGCCGACTGTGACGTAATAGTTGACGAGAATTCTGACTCGAGTATATTGGGGGGGAGGGGTGGGGTTTTCAAAAAGGGGGGGAGTGAGAAAAGGAGAGATTGTTATTTTTTTTTATATTTTGGCAGTCTCTAGGCACACCGTGGACCCATTGATATGTTAGAACACATTTAAAAAGTGCATTTAGCACAATATGTGACCTTTAACAACCTGGCAACCATACGCACGGTACCGCAACGCTAGCTTGGATGCGATTTCAACATTTCATGCTGGCTATTTAACTGGTGTTATAAGGACTAAGATTGACTGAACATGTGCTGATAATTTATATATTTCTAGTCATAACCAGTTGGGCACCAGGTGGACAGATACAAAGCTCCACAAATGAGGAAAATTAAGTGTTTTGGCTATTGTATGTTCACTTTGATCAGGCAGGGTTTTATTCCAGAAAAATAATAGGCTGCTAAATAGCTCACATAGGACACAGTTGAATTAGCCTCTTAAGTTTCCTCTCATAGTGCACCAGATTGATGCATTTATCTTTGAAAGGTAAAAAAAAAAAAATGTATTCCAGGGGGGTATTATATGAACACACCCATTTTGATTGATTATAAGTAATAATTTTATTTTTTACAAATATTTGAATAAAAAGTATAATAATAATTTATTCTTCAATAGCTTCCATGTTATGTGACCCAGTGTCTCCAAATTATTCCAGATAATAGTACACAGTCACACAGTTCTTCATTTTCCTCTAAAAGTGCACCAGATTGATAGCCTGGCTCTGCCCGCCCACCTACTTCCACCCAAATTTCATTTTCCCTTCAGTAGTCAGTCTGGTGATGGGGCGTATTTGTGGGATTTTGCCCGAACAAATTTCTGAGTGTCCAATCAGCGAACAGAGGAAGTGGCTGAGAACGATGACGTCGAAGACGCGCTCCAGTTTCAGTTGAATTCTGCGTTCCTTTACACTCGGAACTTGGAAATTTCCGACTTGGTAGTTCCGACCTGACTGTGTTCCAGTGCATCTGCTCGGGAAAGTATGGACGCCTACAACCTTTCTCATCCAAATAACTAAACGTTAGGCTCTAGCAAGTTACCGTTGCCAGGTATCGGTAGATCCATAGACTACAATATGTAGTGAAGTCGGAAATTTCCGAGTTCCCTGAACGCACCGTCAGAAGCCGGCTCACGACCAAACGTACGTTAGGCTCTAGCAAGTTACCGTTGCCAGGTATCGGTAGATCCATAGACTACAATATGTAGTGAAGTCGGAAATTTCCGAGTTCCCTGAACGCACCGTCAGAAGCCGGCTCACGACCAAACGTTATGCGATTGGTTGGCTAATCCAGAGTGGCACTGAGCAGATCCAATAGTTTTAAACTTCAACAGACACCCGCCTCCAAGTGAGTTAAAGAGGACCTATTATACTACTTTTCTGGTCTTAATTTCTTGTTTTACACTGCTATAGAGCAACCTGACACGAATCACATCACAAAAAACTATGTAGATTTTCGGGAAGCTCTTTCTCTTATTTTGGCGATCCAGCACATCCTGTCAACACTTGAGTGTGTGTGCTTCGGCAATCTCCGCTCCCTCCGCCTGTGCATCGGCCATCTCCGCTACCCTCCCCCCCCCCCCCCCTCCTGCAAACCCCACTCCGTTGTGATTGGTTACCTTCCTTCCGAAACACTTTCAGTGGCGGGAAGCGCGAGCATGGACCTATAAGGGCGCGAGGCAGACGCGAACAGGGAAGTGACAGCATTACCATACATGGAAACATCCGCGTGGTCACATCACCAATTTTTATGCGACGTCACCAATTATGAAAGGGTAGACCGCTTTGAAGACGTGACTTCTCGACTGGCTAGAATAGTGTTTAGTGCTCTGCACAGACACCCCAGACGGTCAGCAGGGAATACGTCGAAATGCATGTAAGTCATTATTTGATAATTTAGTATGGTTAAGCATGACTATGAATCATCATAACAACGTTTATAGGTCATAAAAGTCAAAAAGCATCATAGGTCCTCTTTAATGTTTGCCAATTACAGCAGTTCCAGACCTTCTGTACAAATGAAATGAAGTAAGATGGTCTGGTAGCACCAGGCTACCAGATTGATGCATTCTGGGTTAAAAAGTACCAAATTTTCTTCCGGGGGACCCCCCTAAGGACTGGGTTCCCTATGTCTCACAAAATTCTGTGGGAAACACTGGTTCATGAATTACATATTAATTAGCAGGCGTTCTTATGTATGACTGAATGTATAGCTTTTGATACTCAGCGGTAAAAATGGATCCCTATTGACTTTGTCCTGTCAGTGTGGCTCTCCTGAAAAAAATTGTGAATACCACTGCTTTAGACCATGTGCTAATAGAATGGAAGTTTTCGCTTTTCAATAACGCCACCAAAAGCGTTTAATAGCCGTTTTATTTTCAGTTTTAGCCATTAGGCATGGAGCCGCTAAAAGGAGTCCGATGGCGGGAGGAATCTTAGTTTATCACTATATTACTTTACAACAAAGGGGTGTAATTTAAAGATTACATATAGAGAATCATCGGGGATTAGTAACTTACACTTCCATGGTCGATAAACAATGCAACTGAGCTCGTCCTGCTTAGTTTAATGCACGGACATATTATAACATTACACTGCTCGAGAATGAATAACGTCAGTGAAACGTACCCTGCGCGTCATGCTTTGGGGCGTGTTAGGCACCTGTTACGGGTCCCAGGTGGGGACGCCCGTGAACAGATTATATATAACTGAAAGACAGGAAAATAACGCTGAAACAGGAAACGTGGTTTGTTTCTTTTAAATCTCCATCAGTTATATTTTATTAATTCAACATGTAGCTTCACTGAAGGTCACTGTAACTTCACATTGTCCACACATTTCAAAGCCAGTATCATATCACTGTATATGTTGTCTATTTAGACATTTAAAATGTTCTTCAAAACTACATTCAAAACACACTTTTTCACACAGTGTTGTTTCATCTCTCTTGTCTCTGCACCTTTAATGCTCTTAAAACCCTTAAAACCCATTAAGTTTTTATTGGACTAGTATTCTAACAGTGCCTTGTAAATATTAACTATATTGAACATTTACCTTACATTTAAACATACACATTTTCTTATTAACTTCAACTACTTCTCTTAACCCGTTTTTAACAACAATCAATAAACCTTTTTTAACACTTTACAAACGTCAGGAAGAAAGCCACGTGTGGTGCACTTGGTAGAGACGAGCGTGGCTCACTACTGGCTTAAAGCTACTAGCTTAAAAGTGGGACCTGAAACGGCGCCGCCGCTACAAATACATTCATCTCCATAGTCACACTCCACCAACACACAACACCACACACTCTCCAATCACTAACATCGATCCGCTCCACATTCAAAACACACCACCCACCTGAAAGACAGGAAAATAACGCTGAAACGGGAAACGTGGTTTGTTTCTTTTAAATCTCCATCAGTTATGAGGAGCATCCGGGGACCCCGGCAAACCACAATACCACGGCGCCTCCTACTGGCGGGATAGTGTAATTGAACATACAAAACAAGATCGCCTCCGCAGAAAACAAAGTGTCCCAACATAAAACGGTGCAATATACAAAAATGTAACATACACAAATGGACACACTTTAGTGGGCATCACGCACCCATGAAGCAGAAAGTCACTTCCTTGTGGCTTTCCTGCGCCAATGAGCAGCTTTCATATGGGCGCCTTGTTTCAATACGGTGTCCATTTCTTTATATGTCCATGCGCTTGACAGAACGCAGCACCTTCTCTCTGCCCCCTCGCCTCTCCATAGAGCTGTTAAGCGGAAGTCCCTTACTTCCGGGACATGGGACCTCTCGGCTCGAAAAATTACAACGGTAGTCAATGGAAAGAAATGTATTATTTTCTGGTCCCAGTCATGAAATGCCTTCGATTACACATATGTTTTGTATGGATTTAGATGGTATTTATCGTGCAAAGAATGGAACAATTTAGCGAGTAGAAGCTGGATACGGTCAGGTTTTGTGCAGAGCGCTTTTGTGGACTACAGCTCTTCGCTGCTCTTGACGCTTATGATATACGTCACCACCACTAGCACCCGTTTAGCTCCGAAACATGGCTGTGTCAATAATGCACTTTACTGCCTTCTTTCAAGGACAAGACAAAAGTCTTCAGCGTGGCGAAAACCACTACAAAAGTGGACATGTGGAGAGTTTCACTTTCTTGAGTGGGGAGATTGTCGGCGTCACAGAGGCGACAAGACGTGTAGTTTTTCTCGTTACATTTTTTCAAAAGCCGTCAGACGAATAATCATACAACATACCGTCAAACTCTTCACATGAAAAATTATCATTTAGACCCATACAAAACATATATGTAATCCAGGGCATTTAATGACTGGGACCAGAAAATAATAGATCACTTTCCATAGACTCCCATTCATTTTTTTTCAGCCGATAGGTCCCATGCCCCGTAATTCCGCCACTTCCGCTTAACAGCTCTATTGAGAATGCATTGCCAGGCAGTGTTGCCAACTCTTCAGTAAGGAAAGTAGCTATTGGCTGTCAATAAAAGTCGCCAGGTAGCATCATCGCCTAATTTGCATATTTGTAGACAGGGTTTTTATACAGTAATATTTGAATAGCTGAGGTTTTAGTGTTATGAACGTGACAATCGCATAAACAACCAACGTGATAATGTTAAGTAGCTTAATCATACATGCTCAAAGTTTAAAAAAGCACTGCATAACATTTTGAATTGCACTACTCGTAGACTGTAGAAGAGGGAGGGAAAGCTGCTACTACAACAACTGCTAATAGGGATGCTAACGGAACACGAGCGGAGAGGTGTGTATCTCCTGCTCTGACCGCAGCTGGGAGGACCCAGCCGCCTGTCAGTGCTCTTTAACGGGGGAGGGGCCGCGGAGGCTCCCGCCGTTTGTTGTGGACGCAGCATAAGGGTATCTACTAGGGAGGGCATGATTACTCATTGGTTGCGTTCCGAATCGCATACTCTTTCTTTTTCTATTCTACATACTACATCCGACGATAAAAATAATCTAGTTAGGATGCAGTAGGCATACTATTGGGACATACTTTACTCTCTAATTTCATCATAACATTGCGCCTTGATCTTGCCTCTTGCTTTTATATCCGTCGCATCCCCGTTTGTTTTCATAACATGGACCTATAGGCTTCGTCGATGTTACGTCACTTCACGTGCGCACTGGATTGTGGGTCAGAATCGCCCAAATAGGATGCACTTTTCAACACTAACAATCTTGGCCGCATGAAGTAGACCATCCGGGTATTCTAACCATCCTAAATCTGGCCACAAGAATCGGGACATCCTAAATCTTTTTTCTACATACTATATAGTAGAAAGTATGCGATTCGGAACGCAACCTTAGTTTCAGATGAACTAGGCTGGTGAACAGGCAAACTCAAGCTTGCGTATAGATGGGTATCTGTGCAACGTCATTGAACATGTGTGCGCATATGTGGGGCAGAAAGCTAACTCTTCTCCATTGTTTTCTATCGGAGCCAAGTAGAAAAGCAGACACAAGCAGTTGTTGTGCTATTACCTGTAACACCACCAACAATGCAGATGGAAACATTTTAAGAAATACCCCCCTTGTATTGGTTTGCTAAAAGAAGTAGAAGAATATGACTATGGGATAGTAACCAGAGCTAGCTAACTAAGCTATAGCTACTATAGCTGCCCTACTTGTCTCCTCTTGTGTCGTGTGAAAGTAGGCTATGATTAAAGTAACATCGGCTGTTTTTTTCCCATTTATCCCCTATATGTGGCAGACCGTCAATTAGCCTCTTCGTTACATGTTTTACTTTGACTTACTTGGCTTTGTTTTTGTGACATTACGTTACAATGGTAACGTGATTTGACAAAGGCACCTCCTGTTGTAGACTTCCCCAACAACCAACAAAACCGAATGAGTTTAGCGAATATATGGACATTTCATTAAGTTTTTTTCTGATCTGTGATGCAAATCAAATGAAAGACAAACGTCTGCTCAAATGTTTTGCTTGAATATCATTTAATGATAAATTAATCAACGTGAAGTTACAAAAATACGGCATCTACACTGATAATATCAGTGAACTCGGCTAGTCCATGGTGGGAATCCAGGGCGATACAAACCGCTAACGTGGAGCTAAACAAAGCTAACGGCCCGAGCCTTTTCCTTTCTCTCTGTGGCCGGACCGTCCTGTCCCATTCACTGTATTTATTGGAGCCCAATTAAAACCCAATATTTAAAAGAATACTTCACCCTTACGGAACCGGCGTTCTATCATTATAAAATCGCTTTTATAATATAATGAATGAGGTTTTTCTTCCCTCAGTCTTCCCCTAGCCCGGCTGTCCTGTTAATCCTAACCCTACATTTTACCATGTGTAATGTCACACAAGGGAAAAGGTAGGGTTTTCTGACTTTTCTCAGACTAGGATGCACCAATTTCTAAAATATTTGCACATTTACACTACATATAGGATCTCAGAGTTCAATACACCTTCGTATTTCCACCAGTGAAGTAGGTCTTTAAAACGTTGCCTATCATAAATAAAGTTTTATACTAAAATTTAAAGTTGTTTGAATGACAGAAATCTGTTTAGCTGAAAGTTTATTTACTATATGAAATAGACCAAAAGCCGGTTTTAACCTATGCCTCTTCGGGAGCCATTCGTGGACATTACTATGGTTGTTATTTTTCATTTTTAATCAGTACAAGCTGATTTCAGCCAGTGTCTAGTATATTTCCTCAAGGGGTAAATGCAGCTGACCAGAAGCTGTAGCTGCCCTGCGTGCAGGCCTCCAGGAGCAGTGCCTTCTTCCTCCATCCAGCAGTGCTCAGTTGCCAAGCAGATATCCCCGTGCACTAGACTACAAGCAGCGAACAGGATTGTGTATCCGCAAAAAAATCTGGATATCAATCATAGGCTCATACTTATCTTTAGACCATGTACTAATAAAATGGACGTTTTCTCATTTTAAAACGCCACCTTAAGCGTTTTATTAGCCGCTTGATTTTCAGTTCTAGCCGTTTGTTTTCGCAGGAGAAGGAGGGGTGGGCAGCCGAACAAAGTTGTAGTCAAACCATGGACATATAAAGAAATGGACACCGGATTGAAACACGGCGCCCATTCATTCCTATGAAAGCTGCTCATTGGCGCAGAGAAGCAACAAGGAAGCATTAATGCGGAAATTCATGCGGCCCGGAAGCATGACGTAGCGGCATTATGGACCTATCAAGAAAGAGGGCGGCAAGCGTAGAGGACTGGTAGCGGATATAGAATCATTCTCATTCTGTAGCATTGTAAGCTAAAGGTCTTAGCGAGCACAGTTGCATTTTTTACCGACCATAGGCGTATAAGTCACTAACCCCCCCGATGATTTGCTATATGTGATCGCTGTATGTGATCCTTAAAGAGGACCTATGATGCTTTTTGACTTTTATGACCTATAAACGTTGTTATGATGATTCATAGTCATGCTTAACCATACTAAATTATCAAATAATGACTTTCATGCATTTTGACGTATTCCCTGCTGACCGTCTGGGGTGTCTGTGCAGAGCACTAAACACTATTCTAGCCAGTCGAGAAGTCACGTGTTCAAAGCGGTCTACCCTTTGTAACGTCGCATGTACCTTTGCGAAGTCACCACGCGGATGTTTCCATGGTAATGCTGTCACTTCCCTGTTCGCGTCTGCCTCGGGGGGGGGGGGGGGGGAGCGGAGATTGCCGAAGCACAGGCGGAGGCAGCGGAGATGGCCGATGCACACACACTCAAGTCTTGACAGGACGTGCTGGATCGCCAAAATAAGAGAAAGAGCTTCCCGAAAATCTACATAGTTTTTTGTGATGTGATTCGTGTCAGGTTGCTCTATAGCAGTATAAAACAAGAAATTAAGACCAGAAAAGTAGTATAATAGGTCCTCTTTAAACAGTTCGTTTTTGTAAAGTAATACAGTGGTTAACAAGTTCTAAACGAAGATTCCTCCAGCCATCTACACCAAACTAGTGGGCGGGCGCTGTTTTGATAGCGTGTGTTACATCTTTATAGGTCCATGGTGCTTAAGTTAACTATTGAAATCAACCAAACAAAGGTTCAAATGCTTAAGTTAGCTGTTTAAAGTTTTCCTATAAGACCAATGTTGTAGCTGTGAACGCAATTGCCTTATCAGAATGAGTAAGAATTAGTTTTACTTTCCTGCCGTGAGGCCGAGCCGAAACCTTTGTTTCACTACGACTCTGTTCGGCTGCCCACCCCTCCTCCTCTCTCGAAAAACAAACTGAAAGCCGTTAAAAGCCGTTGGGCTAATAAAACGCTTGACGTGGCGTTTTGAAATGAGAAAACTTCCATTTTATTAGTATATGGTCTAAAGATTTTGCCTGGTTCTACCAGACCATCGTACTTCATTTCGTTTAGTACAGAAGGTCTGGAATCGCTCAATTGACAAACGTTAACTCACTTGAAAGCGGGTGTCTGTTGAAGTTTAAAACTATTGGATCTGCCCAGTGCCACTCGGGATCTGCCAACCAACCATGTCATGCGCCGGCTTCTGAGCCACTCCTTCTGTTCGCTGATTGGACCGGCAGAAATCTGTCCGGAGAAAACCTAAGGATATACCGCACACCCAGACTGACAACTGAAGGGAAATGAAAATTGAGCGGAAGTAGTAGGCGGGCGGTGCCAGGCTACTAAAGATTAGTATGAGCCTATGATCAGTGTTGCCAACTTAGCGACTTTTCAGCCTCCCTGGCGACTTTTTTTTTCAAAACAGCGACAAGCGACAAATCTAGCTTTTTTTCTGGTGTTATTGGTGACTTTGTCGCCAAAGCAAGTATCACTTTCAACGCTACTCAACGAGCAGCGGGAGCCTCCACGGCCCCTCCCCCTTCCCAGAGCACTGACAGGCGGCCCGGTCCTCGCGCAGCAGACCCTCCCAGCTGCGGTCAGAGCAGGAGATACACACCTCTCCGCTCTAGTGTTCCGTTAGCATCCCTATTAGCAGTTGTAGTAGTGTACAGTCTACGAGGAGTGCAATTCAAAATGTCATGCAGTGCTTTTTAAAACTATGAGCATGTAGGCCTATGATTACTGCTAGACTTAACATTATCATGTTGGTTGTTAATGTGATTGTCACGTTCATAACACTAGAACCTCACCTATTCAAATATTACTGTATAAAACCCCTGTCTACAAATATGCAAATTAGGTGATGACGTCATCTGGCGACTTCTAGCGACTTTTTGGACAGCCAATAGCTACTTTCCTTACTGAAGAGTTGGGAACACTGCCTATGATTGATATTCAGAAATGTTTTGCGGAGACACAATCTTGTTTGCTGCTTGTATTGTGTGGATGGGGAAATCTGCCTACACACCAATGCCCCAACCTCAGCGATTTTTACCGGCATCCAATAAGGAAGTGACCTACAACTGTAGTAACCAGAAAGTGCCACTGGGGGTGGCGCCAAGACGAGTAGTTTTTCTTTGACTCACTTGTTAGATAGGCCGTTTTCAAAGTCTTATTAAACCTATTTACAGCCTGGGCCACAAAACCATTTTAGTCTGTATGTTTAGGTTATATCTCCATGACAACACTGAGGGGGGTGAATTTTTTTGGCCCACGCTAGTTTTTTTTCTTTTGGAGGTTAAAATGTATTGGCGCAATCTTTTGAGTGACAGCTCTCCGCCCGTTGTCCCTCACTTTGCCTCGGAGGTATACGTCAGCTATCTCCCTCCCCCCGACGTGACGTCGATTCCCCTTTTCGGCAAGAGGAGTGAGGCGGAGTAAAAATCTCACAAGATGGCGACGCGCACAAACCAGGATTATTGGATGCTGTGTGAATAACTGAGGTCAGCCCGGATGCTACATCCATATTATTTACTTTCTATGTACAGACCGCATGAAAATAAGCTCCTCCCACAGCCCCATTCATAGCATGCAGTACCAATGGCTTGGCCACATGGCAGAGTCCTGGGGGCCTGAGTCAAACAAATGTTTCGGTTTCCTGCCCGAATGGCAAGAGGAATCTTCGTTTAGAACTTGTTAACCACTATTATATATTACTTTTCAAAAATTAGTGTTATTTAAAGATCACATATAGTAACATGCACGGTGTCTCCGCGGCACCATCACTGTGATCAGCGGAGAGTGTCGTGCAGGGCTCAAATATAACCAGGGTGGGAAATTAACTTTTTTGCCCACCTGCTCTGACCGCAGCTGGGAGGGGCTGCTGCGCGAGGACCGGGCCGCCTGTCAGTGCTCTGTGACGGGGGACGGGCCGGGAGGCTCCCGCTGCTCGTTGAGTAGCGTTAAAAGTGATATTTGCTTCGGTGAAAAAGTCACCTATTACACCAGAGAAAAAGCTAGATTTGTCGCTTGTCACTGTTTTGAAAAAAAAGTCGCCAGGGGGGCTGAAAAGTAGGTAAATATAGCGACAAAATCGCTAAGTTGGCAACACTGCATGGATGTATTAAGAAGGTTAGCTTCGATGCTCGCGGCAAATGATTTCCCATGATGCTCTGGGAGAGTCTTAAACCAATCAAAGGTTTGGTTGGTTACGTCATACAGCTGTACACAAATGGGCGGCTGCCATGTTTGTGTGACGTAAACTAATGCTCCGACATAGACATATATCTATGATGCTCCGAGCCAAAGCCCGGGAGAGATTCTATGTTTCTGTACACAGCGCTTGAAACCGTGAACACGTTGTAGTATATTTTGAAAAAATCCACCCGCCACTGTGGCGGGTAGACATGGCAAAGTCACCCGCCAATTTGAAAAAATACCCGCCATTGGCGGGTGGCGGGTGCTAATTTTCCACCCTGAATATAACACTCGCCAATTTAGTCTAAGCGATTAGTAAGTAATTGAGACCACACGCTAGCCTGGCTCCGCCCGCCTACCTACATCCGGCCAAATTTCATTTTACCTTCAGTAGTCAGTTTGGTGATGGGGCGTATTATTGGGATCCTGCTCGAACAGATTTCTGTGTGTCCAATCAGCGAGTGGCTGAGAACGATGACGTCGAAGTCGCGCTCCAGTTTCAATTGAATGCTGCGTTCCTTTATACTCGGAAGAAGGAGATTTTCGACTTGGTAGTTCCGAGTTCCGACCTGTCTGTGTTCCAGTGCATCTGCTCGCGAAAGTATGGATGCCGACAACCTTTCTCGTCCAAATAACTAAACGTTAGGCTCTAACAAGTTACCGTTGCCAGGTACCGGTAGATCCATAGACCACAATATAGTGAAGTCCGAAATTTCCGAGTTCCCTGTCCAACTGGAATGCACCGCCAGAAGCCGGCTCATGACACACGTGACGACCAAACGTTATGCAATTGGTTGGCTAATCCAGAGTGGCACTGGGCAGATCCAATAGTTTTAAACTTCAACAGACACCCGCCTCCAAGTGAGTGAACGTTTGCCAATTACAGCACTTCCAGACCTTCTGTACAAATGAAATGAAGTACGATGGTCTGGTTGGACCAGGCTAACCACACGCCACTTTGGCCGGGGAAAGATTTGTGCTCTGCCGGCTTTTCTAGCAAAATAAACGTGTGTCAATTCTATATGCCAGGGACACGGCTCTCTCTACATTAAAAAAACACTATCTATAGATTAGCGCGCAGCGGTTAAGTTACTGTTCAACAAAAGGAGCATTAAGGCTACGGCTTCACAGTAAAAGCATTTCACTGGCTAAACATTAATAGCATTTCACTGGACAAACGTGAGTTTACTTTTATTTTGAAGTACGCCTAACAGGAAGGTAGCCGCTCACAAAGCCCCTTCACTATCAGCATGTCTTATGTTTCACAAGTTTAATGCGGTGGAATAAGAGGACAGAAAGCTTGTAATTTACAATACTTGTAACCCCAAGCTTACACCAACCGCTTTATGAACGTCAGTGGCATTAATTTTCAGTTACAGTAAGGTTTTATGCATCAAATTGTGCCGGAGGAGCTATCAAGAGTACCTATTTGAAGACCCATGGAGAAACGGAGCTCCACCGGAAATAAGAAATTTCTTCTTCGTTTTTTTTTACTGGCGGCGATCACCCAGCGTTTCTTCTTCTTTTTGTTTTACTGCCGGCGTTTACCTAGCGGTGAATAATAACAAGATACAGTTTCCACCGGTTATGGTGCTAGTAGACAGTAAAATAAGTCAGTTTGTTAAGGGTCCCAAGTCGCCAGGACGGTGGTAAAAAGTAGATGTGGAGCTCCGTTTCCCCATGTGTCTGCAAATAGGTGCCTCTCAGAGCTATCTACTAGGCTAAGTGTCACCGCTGACTATTGGCTTGGCATGCCTACTACAGCGATTTCATCGTTTAAAGGGCCCCTTATACTGCCATGGTAGGTAAACAATGCAACTGTGCTCGCTCAGACCTCTAGCTAACAATGCTTTGCTACAGAACGAGAATAATTCTACATCCGCTACCAGTCCGCTACGCGTGCCACCCTCTTTCTTCATAGGTCCAACGTACACAGCGCTAGGGCGTGGCCAGACTCCATGGACCTGTAAAGAAATGGACAGCGGATTGAAAACCGTTGGAACGTCACATTCATTCCTATGAAAGCTGCTCATTGGCGCAGGGCAACAATCCAGGAAGTATTCCTGGCTTTCATGGGTGCCTAACACCACACACACCTGTAAAACATGACGCAGCGTACGTTTCACTGACATTCCGGATGAAGAAAGGAGTGTAACATTCTAATATGTCCATGCATTGTAAGCTAAGCGGAGACGAGCACAGTAGTATTGTTTATCTACAATGGAAGTATAAGTTACATATCCCCATCTCTATATGTAATCTTATAATGACACCCCGTTGTTGTAAAGTAATATAGTGATTCACAAGTTCTAAGCGAAGACTCCTCCTGCCATCAGGGCAGCAATATTAGCTAATGTAAGCTAAATCAGCTAGTGGGTTAGCGCTGTTTTTGTAGCGTGTGCTGTTAAGCAACGTTCTTAGTTATCGATTGAAATAAAGCAAACAAATGTTCAAATGCCTAAGTGAGCTTATTAAAGTTTAATAACAAGACCAAATGTGTCTATTCCCCAGCTACATGCTAACTTTTTGTATCTGCCGTTGGTTGGTATATTTATAAGTGGATGTCACAGTGGGCACATCAGAGCTAAATAAAGCTGCAGGTAACAAGCAGTGAGACTGACCCAAACCCATTGGAGCCCATTACAATATGGCCGTTACCTAACTTTGTTAGCATTCATTTCTGTACTGAGGTGCTGTTATCAGAAAGATTTCACCCTCATCCATGACCTTTGCTGAAGGCTGATTCTTTATTGTTATTTTTACACTCTATTTAATTCAACTAATCGTCATACTTTAAGATGTACCTATTTAATGATATTTTGTACTTTTATGAAGGCCTTTCTACCTTTTGTCAGTTTTGGGATAGAATGCACATATGCCATTTCTAATTTTAATGCTAATGGCAGGTTTACATTTCTTTGTCATTGTTGTGCTGTGGGCGATGCTTTTCCTGTTTCTATATCAAACGTCAAGTGCCACCGTATGGGACTGTATGGTGCCAGCCTGATCCACTCTGCCCCAAACAGAGCATTTTACAACTTCAGTTAATATGTTAGTAATAATGTGATAAGCATTTATCCTCTGATATTGTGATAAGCTTTAATCACATTATAAAATGATGAGCCTTTTTCTCTTCATAATGAGATGTTCCTATCATGTTATAACAATAATTATCTTATTATAGCTGATATATTTTATCAAGCCATGATTTTCAAATTGTTGTTATTCAAATCATCAACAATGCTTTAAAAAAAAACAATTAAAAAGGAATTATAGAATCTCTCATTTGCATAATATCTTTGATCTCATTAGAATGTCCAAACAGTGACATCACTTAGAATGTTTTGTATAAAGGGTAGAATCAAGATCCAGTCAGACAAACACTGATCTAGTTGAGAGTAACTACTCTATGTTGTTTGTGAGATTTTCTACATCGACAATTTAGTTGTGTCTATCGTGTCTGATAATCATGGCTAACCGTGGTACATCAAACGTCTTCCTGCAACTGTGGAAGGACAAGAAGCGCTTCAATGGGGACAGTTATGTAAGTAACCAACTCTATTTCTTAAATATAGTTTTTATTTTGGAGTTTGTTATGTGCCAGTGAAAGGTTTTATCTAGTGTTAACCAATATTGCGGCCCTTACTATACTGTACAAACTAACAAAGTGTAATAAAGTATAGTGCAATATGGTAAAATAATACATAATGTAATAATATTTGAAGTATATTATTATACGCTATAACTGATTCAGTGCAATTAGTCCCACTTGACTAATGTAACTTAAAAATACAAATGTCTAGGGCGCCCTAAGCTCAGTTGGTGGGGCGTCCCCCCCGGCGCTTGGCCCCGCGGTCGTTCTCTGCATGTCACTCCCCTCTCTGCCCCATTTCACCTTTGTCTCTTCTCACTATCAACAATGTATAAAAAATGCCAAAAAATATCTTTAAAAAAGTTTAAAAAAAATATACAAATGTCTTGTTTTTATGTTTTTCCATAGCCACCGCATAGCCACAGTAGAGAAAGTGGCTCCAGCACTCAGTCCAGGATCCTGGACATTGAGAGAGCTGAGAGAACTGAGAGAGCTGCACTGATTCAACGTGCAGAGAGGCTGTGTGCTTCACAGAAAGCCCACAGCAATGCTGTTCTGGAGAGACTGGGATTCTCCGTCCAGCATGACACCCTCCCCTCAGCTCGGCCCCCAGCTCCTCTCAGATGGAGCCCTGAATCCTCTCTGCAAGGAGGCAGGATCAGGCCCATTTTAAAAGTGGAGGAGAGAAACAGTGTCCGGAAGGCCAAGACCAACCAGATAAGGGATGAAGAGGACCCCTTCTTTGAAAAGAAAGTCCGTCTGGGGAGTCAGATGGCAATGCTTGGCTGTAAGATGGCTAAGCTGATGCCAAGCCCTGAACCACCCATCAGCCCTGTGGACAGTCTCAGCTCTGTGGACACACACATTCCCAGTGAGCTGAGGGCCATTTCACATCTTGGCAACTTCAGCCCTTCACCTCCTCCTACAGCTGCACCCAGGAGACCATCTCGTCTCCCTGTGTGGTCCAGGCAACTCGGTGGAGCAGGTATGTTCTTACTTTAATGTTTTGAGGACTTTCTGTATGGGAACTTTAATAGAAATACGTTAAAATGTTACAAACATCTATTATTTATAATAAGTTTATTGACTGTTTTGCTGTTTATCTGAACAGGAAAGGAAGTGGCGGATGGATGCAAGCTCCTGTCAGCTCGAAAAGTGGATCAATTTAAGCAGGCCCACCTTGGTTCACATCAACCACCAGCAGCGCCCAGAAGAGTCCCTGCACTGACACCCATGGCTCCTTCACCTCCATCAACAGCTGCCCCTCCCAAAACTAGGGGACCTCGCCGTGGGACAAACCTCCGTCCTTCACAGGCTGGGAGAAACCCCTGTCCTCCAAAGGCTGTGAAGCGAGCAGCTCAGGAAGACTTCCAGCCTTTGGACAACCCCTTTGCCAGTCTGTCCCTCTGCTTTGGCCAATTAAACTCAGAGGACTGGTAAGACACCAACACTTCAGATGTACATTAGGGACATATTCTAAATTGTATAGCTAGTAGGGCAACCACAGGCCTATGTTTCTAAAGCAGTGATTAACGCAATTCTATAACTTTTGTCTCAACTTAACATAGGGAGAAGAAATTGGTTGGTTTTAAATCTGTTCGGGCTCTTGTACGACACCATCCACTTCTGCTGCTGACAAAACTGCACGAGTTCTGCCTTGTCCTGTCAGAAGAGGTATTGTGGCGATTTCCCTCTTGATTTTATCTGGCTTCGTGTCACATATAGGTCTCATTTGCTTAATTTTTCATGGATATGTATACAGAAGGACTGACTGATATTCTCATTCACTATCTAGGTGGCAAATCTGCACTCTGTTGTGGCCTGCGCTGCAATGGACAGCATCGCAGACCTCCATGTTTACCTGGGAAGGGCCATGGACCCAGAGGCAGAGAGGACAGGCCGTGCCCTGCTGCTGAAGTTGGCACAGACAAGCAACGCCTTCATTCACCAGCAGGCCAACCTCGCCCTGGATGCTCTAGTGGAGGGCTGCAGCCCCAGCAGGACCTTGTGCACTCTACTCTACGCAGGGCTCAAGTAAGTGAAGACAGTTTATTCACAAGTTAGTAGTTAGTGACGAAGCAGCAGCATTCAAAGTACATTTAATTTAAAGTAGCCTCAGGATTTGTCTGTTATTGTCCTGACTTTGTCTTCCTTCAGCCACCCTTGTGTTCCAGTGAGAGCAAGCACAGCAAAGCATCTCCAGAAGCTGGCGAGCATCGTTGGAGAGGACCAGACCCTGACTGCAGGGAAGACCTTTGCAGAGCGCTTCCTTACTGCTGTCAGTAAGATGTCGGTAGATGCTGCTACTGAAGTCAGGTGGGTTATTAATTCTGGCTTGATCATATGGTTTGTGAAGTCATATCTTAGAACAACTTTATCATTAAGTGCTCAAAAACAAAATTGCTGAATAAGTCATGTTTATCTGCACAGGTTCTATGGACAGAAGATGCTCCAGGTACTTGCCCACCAGACCGAGTTTATTGCCCTGTGGAATAAGCTCATTCCAGTGAAAGACCGGCGCCCTTTGGATAAGATCTTGAGGAAGATGAGACAGTAGAGGTGCAGGTAGTGGAACAACAAGGA
This sequence comes from Ammodytes marinus, assembly GCF_949987685.1. Lineage (NCBI taxonomy): Eukaryota > Metazoa > Chordata > Actinopteri > Uranoscopiformes > Ammodytidae > Ammodytes > Ammodytes marinus. Next base: position 17,502,118 of record NC_137221.1, read on the forward strand.
GACATCCGGTCAACATCAAACTTGGTCTGGCATGGTGGTGCAGTGGTTAGCATTGTCACCTCACAGAAAGAAGGTTTTGGTAAGAACCTTCTGGGGCCTTTCGGTGTGGAGTTAGCAAGTTCTCCCTGTGCCAGAGTGGGTTTACTCCGGGTACTCCGGTTTCCTCCCACAATCCCAAAAACATGCAGGTTAGGTTGATTGGAAATGCTTAACTACCCATAGGTGTGAATTTAAGTGAATTGCTGTCCATCTTTATGTTTTAATATATAAAATAATATAATCCATCGACAAGACTAGTTACTTTTCCAGGATATAGCCTGTGGAATAAACTCATCCCAGTGAAAGACCGGCGCCCTTTGGATAAGATCTTGAGGAAGATAAGACAGTAGAGGTGCAGGTGGTGGAGCAACAAGAAGACATCCGGTCAACATCAAACTTGGTCTGGCATGGTGGTGCAGTGGTTAGCATTGTCACCTCACAGAAAGAAGGTTTTGGTAAGAACCTTCTGGGGCCTTTCTGTGTGGAGTTAGCATGTTCTCCCTGTGCCAGAGTGGGTTTACTCCGGGTACTCCGGTTTCCTCCCACAATCCCCAAAACATGCAGGTTAGGTTAATTGGAAATTCTAAATTACCCATACGTTGGGGTGAATGTAGTGTTGCTTTCCATCTATATGTTTTAATACGTTTACAGACTGACGACCTGTCCAGGATGTAGCCTGGACAAGTGTCCAGTCTATCGCAGGGATTAGAAATTGCTGGGAAAAGCTCCAGCATGAATTAATGAAAATATTTTTCTTAATTAATTCTAATTGGTGTTAAGTGCAATATTCATCTGAACAATTGACAAACAAGGAAATAAAAAAGTTTAACTAAATGTTGCTCATATATTTATTCTTTATAATGTAATTTAAAAGTTTTTTTAATGTGTTTAGTTGTCTTAATTCGTTTGCTGGTTTTCTGTGTTATGGTATTTTTGATTTATAATTATCGCAAAAGTGGAAACTTTCTGATGACCACTACCTTTGACAGAGACTTACTTACTTTTTAAAAGAATACTGAATCTCTACATGCTCTGCTCGGTCCTGAAAGAGGAAGCAGGAGGTCAATATACATTTGGGTTACCGCGACACAGGGCTGATTCATGTTACAAGGTCATTACACTTGGAGGCTGGTCTCAGCCTTCAGTTCAGTTTTATACACAGAAATTGAACTACATTTCTGTGTTGCTTTTTCAAATTTAATTTAGATACATTTTAACTCATTAAAGCTGAGGTGGAGAATTTAGGGAGAAAATGCGCGGGTGGCCTTGATTTTCAACTGACAAAAAAAAATGTTTTTTGCTAGCGAGCACGATGTGTGCTTGTGTAAGGTCATAATCGTGCAAAAGGCCGCGATTTGCAGTAAATAAACGTCCACGTGTCTCCAAGTGTCTCTGTATGCTATTTAAAAAGAAATCAAGCAAGTAGACTAATAATAACATTAACGAATTATAGGTTATCGCATCACAGAAGGCATATAGGCTTATAATAGTAAAGAAAAACACCACCTTAACTATGTTTAGAGTTTACAAATGTTTTAAATGAAATGCAAACCTCAGTTAATCAAATGTTTAAATGTTACAAATTGAGCTAATAAACTGAACATCAATTTTTTTTAAGTTGCTGCAGAAGTTATCTCAGCTAATTTTATAATCTAACATCTAATTTGATAATAAAGTGATTGTATGCAGAATGCCAGAAACTCATACAGTGGTTTTGTACAGATAAATAAATAAATATTAGCAGGTTCTCAACAGTATTTCAATTTAGGGGGGGCGCGAAAAAATTTCTGTCCCCTGGGGGGGCATGACAGAAAATAATAGAGAACCACTGCCTTACTGCATTATAGTCCTTTATAACTGTTTCACCAGGAACCTGAATGTTGTCTTTACCTTTACAAAAATAAAGACATTTCCACAATAAATGGACACAGAAAACCGAAACAGAAAAATCCACTAGAATACAGGAAATTAAGTGTTTGACGCACAAATATTTATGGGGGAGCACCCCCATACCCCCCACCTATAATTTGTCCCCCAAAATATGTAAACAAAACCTAGCCTATGCCCCTGTATGTACCCAGGTTATATACCTAGATATATGTTGTTTGATTTTTGGGTTAAAAAGAAGGCATGTCAGTAAGCGACATGTCTGGCCTTTAGTGTGATTATCATGTTGTAATTCGGCCCTCTGTGAAAATGAGTTTGACACCCCTGCTCTACACCAACAACATCGGTGCCAAAGTGAATGGACAGTCCCAACAGCCAATAAGAACAGAGAATCGGATTTTTATTTTATTTTTTTAAGAATCTGAGCCTCGCTCTGATTGGTCAAAGTGTACCGCTCATGTTAATTTTGACCTATCAGAAATCACATACCCCAGCTTTAACATTCTTTGTATTCCTCAAATATATAACAATGAAGAAATAATAAAAAATAAATAAACTGATCATGTCTTGCTATGGCACCAGGAGAAAAGCCAGTTGTCCTTTCGGTGCTCCTGTTAACAGATTTGACTGCTCCCACATCATTGTATACAGTCTATGGTCGACACCAGCCGTATCACTGCTACACCCAGAGCTCCACAGCAGGATTTTGATGAGCAGCGGTGGTTTACACCATGAGACGCAAACATTGACTTTGGACTTGATAAAACACAGTTCACCAACACAGGCAGGTGAAACGGTAGTCTTACCCCAAATCTGTGGACATCTCACACTGGATTTCAAGCAACTTGGCCAACTTCCCCATAAATCCCCATATACTATAAAATCACTCAATGGTGTCAATTGTGTCAAAATAATTAATATACATTATTTACAAGTTGACAGTAAAAAATGGCCAGTGAACTCCATTGAAAGAATGCGTTTCTCAGTCAAATAATTTAGAACAGTACACAATATGTAACTGTACGTAATATTATTTCCTTTAGCTAATTTCCGATTTCAGAGGGGGAGTTATTTTACAATTAGCGTTTTGCTGGAGAAAGACTGGTAGCCTGATAAAGAGGTAGCCAAGGAGGTAGGGCTGGGCGATATGACTAAAATCTCATATCCCGATATAGAAATTTCTTATCCCGATAACGATACATTTGACGATATAGCATATTTTCTGTAAATTCAATTAATAAATATTTAATATAAATAATTAAATACTCAACAAATAAAGTATTTACCCATATTTGATTATTTTCAGCTTTTATTAAAACGCAAATGTTCAAGCATTCAACAAAATAGAAAATTGCAATGTGACATTTGAGTAGTTTTGGGCCGTGTGGGGTTTCAGGGCACAGAATTGACTGAATTGGTGGATTCCTCCTTAGCTTAGCTCATTAGCCTAATGGAGCTATCCTCTTTAGCTGAGGCTGCGGTGGCTTGTAAATTCACCCCGCGGAGAGGGTGACCGCCCCGGGGAGCGCAGGAGCTTCTCACCGCTGAGAGAGCAGCCGAGCCGCGCATTACTGCGAGCCGGGAAGCGCGTGACAGCCCGTGGGGATAACAGCTCGCTAGCTCGGCTGCTATCCCCCCGCGAGCCTGTAGAGCGCTGCCCGGGTGACGTCGGTTCGACTGCCCTGTCAGCGGGGATATATGATCCTCTGAATACTCGTCTACACGTGTGCACAGACAGGTCTGTAACCGATGGATTTTAGTGTCCGAAATGAACTTTGATTATCACACAAGCGAGAAAGGCCTGGTTTGGTCGGGCGGAAGTAGTGTGATGGAAGCGCATCGGGGCTAGGAAGCGCTAAGTGTTTCTGCTTCAAAATAAAAGTCAAAGTTGACTTTGATTTCTCACATTTCACCATAGATAGCATTTCACCAGTTAAATGCTTTTAATGTGAAGTTACGCTGTAGGAAATCTTTGGTTTAATTAACAGTAACTTCACTGCGAGCTACATGTATAGTTTGTGTCCTAAAGAGTGGGATTTGCAACATAACGAAATAAATGATATTGCATAAAATGAAACTATAAACGTTTTTGTTTCGTCAGACGATATATATCGCCATATCGCACAGCCCTACAAGGAGGTAAATAAAAGGTTATCATTCATGTATTATCTGTATAGAGTTCTTCAGGAAGTGTATAGAGTGTAGGCTAGAGTTTTTCGGAAATAGATAAAAATCATTCAAATTACGCAGGCCGCCTGTCAACTCTTGATATCAGTAAAATGTGTTGTATATAGCACATTTCTTACAATATGTTTCACAACATGTTGTTATACCTATAAAAAAAAATTGATAAAATGATGATTAAGTTGTGTCATGAATTGATGGTTAATAAATGGCAAACCACATACAGTAGTTGGTCAAAATAAAGACATTTAAAAATAACAATTCCTATCTTGAAATGCAATGAAATCTACCTTCCACAATTCCACAAACTGACAATCTTGGCTCTTTTGAATAAACCGACAGGTTAGGAAAAAGGAACTTTGCCGGGACACTTGACTTATGACATTAGTTTTCTTTTAATATGCAAATTACTTAAAACTGAATGTGTCCCTTTTTAATTCCTTATTCATTTAGCATTTTATTAACTTTTATGTGGTAGTACTAAATATTGTTCACCGGTATGACAACATTTTTAATGTTAGTATTTAATTCAGAGATTGTGTGACAGAAAAGACAAATGTGCAAAATCCATATCAATTTGTCATTTTTATATTCCCGAATCAAAAGTAACAAATACAAATTCACAATGATGTTATTATCCTACTATAAGATGTACACATAGGGACTTTACCCAAACATCTGGATTATATTAATTATAGTAAGTATAAAACCTAATGAAGCTTCCTTCCATCCTTATATGTGCATAGTGATGATATCATTATTATACTATTCAACAATTTTTACATGAATGTGTGCATTAAAATCCCTGTTCCTTATAATTCAGTTTGTCAAACCACAGGGCATTCCGTCACACCATTGGACAACAAAAAAATACCGGTATGCCCCGGTTTTGTACAAAGTAACATTTATTATTTCTTGCACATAACTTAAAATTCATTAAAATAAAGTTACAACTTCAAGTTCAAATGTTTTTTGTACAATAAAGTCAGAAGAAACCAACATTCCCATAAAAAAGACTTGGGAGCCATCCAAGCCCCAACCTCAGCGATTTTTACCAGCATCCAATAAGGAAGTGACCACAACATTAGTAACCCGGAAGTGCCACTGGGGGCTGGATGCAGAAGACAGCCATTTCTCATTGACTCCAATGTTAAACATGCCGTTTTCACAGCATTATTAAACCTATTTCAGGCCTGGATTAAAAAAACATTCTAGTCTGTATGTTTAGGTCATATCTCCATGACAACACTGAGGGGGGTGAATTTTTTTGGACTACGCTAGTTTTTATTCTATTGGAAGTTAAAATGTATTGGCGCTATCTCTTGAGTGATAGCTCACCGCCCGTTGTCCCTCACTTTGGTTGCGTTCCGAATCGCATACTCTTTCTTTTTTCTATTCTACATACTACATCCGACGATAAACAGAATCTAGTTAGGATGCAGTAGGCATACTTTTGGGACATACTTTACTCTCTTATTTCATCATAACATTGCGCCTTGATCTCGCCTCTTGCTTTTATATCCGTCGTATCCCCGTTTGTTTTCATATGGAGGCTTCGTTGATGTGACGTCACTTCACATGCGCACTGGATTGTGGGTTAGAATCGCCCAAATAGGATGCTGTTTTCAACACTAACAATATTGGCCGCATGAAGTAGGACATCCGGGTACTTCTAACCATCCTAAATCTGGCCACAAGAATCGGGACATCCTAAATCTTTTTTCTACATACTATATAGTAGAAACTATGCGATTCGGAACGCAACCTTTCTGATTCTTCATACTCTTAAGATTTCCAAAAATATATAGTTTTCATAATCCCCCAAAATGTTTTACGAAATTACACAAGGAAACTGACTATATCAACGGCATCCCATTCCACGTGAAAAGGGCGAAGCAATGGATAACAGATAATGATAGAGTGCTAAGTCCATTTTTGAATTTAAAAGCATTTAGGATTTTCTACTTATTTACTGCATTAATGAAAACCATATTTGTCTACATTTTTTAAAGCTTTCCAGAAAAACACATATTTATAACCATTACAGAAACATATGCAACAAGACTTGAGAGCCATTCGTGGATGTTTCTATTGTAGTGAATGTTGGGCTGTGATCAGAGAGTGAGCCACAGAGTGGCTGCGTTGTTAATTAGGTGATTAGGATGATGCGCTGCAGCTGAAGGGAGTGGGTTTGGGAAGAGGGAGGTTAGAAAAAGGTCAGAGATTGAAGTTAGTGTTGGGGAGCGGACTGAATGTTACAGGGCGTGTGCCCAACTAAAACAAGTTCCAAGCCGAATGCACTTGGGCCTGGGGGGTTGTGCCGTTCGCATGCCGCTAGGGTTGCCGGTTTTCTGACATTTTCTGCTCCCTTATCAGATTTTGCTACCTATCAGAAAATGCTACCCTACGTCATTATTAGCGTATAGACCAATTACCTCTATCAAACGATGCACCCACTACAGAATCACGTTATTTTACACCACTACTCACCGTATGTAGGCCTACATTGTAGGAATATGGGGAGCATATTTTGATGCTGTTTAAGAGCCAATATATCAAATCATGCTACCCTATCAGAAAATGCTACCTTACGTCATTGGTAGCGTATTTGATCTGTAGACCCATTAACTCTATCAAACGATGCTCCCAGTACATAATCACATTATTTTACACCACTCATCCAATGTAGGGAAGATCAGGGACAGTTGTAACACGGGACGGTTGTAACACCTTGAATTCCTCCAATCAGAAACAAGCTAGAGTGATGACACTCACTGTGCTCGTGCTCCATCAGTTTCCCTCCTTTCATTCAAAAGAAGAGCCACATCAGATACTTCAAGAAGACGTTATCAACAAAAGTCTGTTTTTGAGGTAAAAAATCTACTTTTCTTTCAGATGTACTTTTTTGAATTCTGTCCTTATATCAAATGTCTATGAATCCAAACAAGTATTATTAAAATCACTGTTTTGCAAGCTAAAAGTAAAAATGGCTAACAATTGTCAAACTAGCATTCAAGCTAGCTCACATGAGATGAAAACATGGTTGGTGATACTGGGACAGTTGTAACCCCCAGTTACAACTGTCCCAGTATCACCAACCATGTTTCATTTATACTTTAAAAACTAGCTAAGGTTAAGGATAGAGTTGCAGATGTGTAAATAAAAAGTAAAATGTGTACTGTGTATTGCAAATTAAATGTAAAATGTCATAAAATCACATACAAAGTAATGATAATGAATTGCATGCTAAAAGTCAGTGGAAACATGTGTTTGCTTACAGCATGCCAAATATCAGAAAGAGGATAACAGACAGGGGAGTCCCTAGCCTGGCTCCGCCCGCCTACCTACTTCCGCCCAAATTTCATTTTCCCTTCAGTAGTCAGTCTGGTGGTGGGGCGTATTAGTGAGATTTTTCCGAACAGATTTCTGAGTATCCAATCAGCGAACAGAGGAAGTGGCTGAGAACGACGGGTCGAAGTCGCGCTCCAGTTTCAGTTGAATGCTGCGTTCCCTTACGCTCGGAACTCGGAAATTTCCGACTTGGTAGTTCCGAGTTCCGACCCGTCTGTGTTCCAGTGCATCTGCTCGGGAAAGTATGGACGCCTACAACCTTTCTCATCCAAATAACTAAATGTTAGGCTCTAACAAGTTACCGTTGCCAGGTACCGGTAGATCCATAGACTACAATATGTAGTGAAGTCGGAAATTTCCGAGTTCCCTGAACGCACCGTCAGAAGCGATATGCGATTGGTTGGCTAATCCAGAGTGTCACTGAGCAGATCCAATAGTTTTAAACTTCAACAGACACCCGCCTCCAAGTGAGTTAACGTTTGCCAATTACAGTACTTCCAGACCTTCTGTACAAATGAAATGAAGTACGATGGTCTGGTAGCGCCAGGCTAGGGAGTCCCCTTACCAATGCTGGAAAGGGCTTCAAATGAGATCAGACAGGGCAAATCAGTTAGGGGAGTGGCCAAAACATATGGCATTTACCATGTGACCCTGCACCGCTTCCACAAGAAGAGGCAGATGTTGGAGTCCCAGGGATCAAAGACACGTCCTAGAGTTGGGTACTGGACCTCAGAAAGGGTTTTCTCCATTGAGCACGAGCTGCTTCTCAGAGACTACCTGGTGCAGGCAGCTGATTTGTATTATGGTTTGAGCCCAAAGGAGGTAGGCTACATATGTATTAAGATAGAGTAGGCTATTGGCTATGTAAATTTGTTGTGTATTAAACTAATTATATTAGTATTATGGGGAGTTATTGTTATTTTGTGTGAAGTAACATGTGGTGATTCATGGAGATTTAAATGATGTATCATTTGTAAATGGGTGGACAACTTAAACTGTCTGCCTGTCTGCGTTCTGTTCTAACAACATTTCCTTGTTATTCTGTAACAATGACTAAATCAAACTGAACTGAACTGGATTAACAATTTATATATTTTAGGTCCGGAGGTTCGCCTATGATTTGGCAAAGATCTACAGTTGTCGGTGCCCCGAAACATGGGTAGAGAAAGGGATGGCTGGAGCCGACTGGTTCACGTCTTCGAATTGACAGTCACAGCACTTTAAGCATTTCATATCTTTGTACTTAGCTGTGCCATAGTTGCCTTATTATGACTATTTCAACTTCAAGCCATATGCATAACTTTGAACGGTTTCTTCCAAAATTGTATAAAATAATTTAGCACTTTTGTTCTGATAGTGAGGTCTTTAAAACATCAGGTTGTGTGATGGGTATAAACATGTGAATTCTGTTATTGTTCTTTAACAACTTGCTGCACAAGTATTCACATGTTTATTAATCGTGGTTCATATTATATTTACTTTATTAAACTGAAAGTTCATACCCTAACCAAGTTCCATTCATCTTTTACTACTGAATCCCTGTTTGTTTTTAATGTTAATTAAAGGGCAGGAAAAGAAGGGAAACCGCTGTCCTTACAGATACTCCTGTGAAAGAACAACTGGAGGCTGAGAAAAGAAGGTCTACAGCTAAAAGGAAAATGAATTTCGACAACAAACAAAAGCCCAAACAGAAGAAGCAGAAAAAACAAGACTCATCTGATGATGAAAATTAATTTTGCATAGTGTGCTTGGAGAGCTACTCCAGGTCGAGGGAGGTCTGGCTCCAGTGCTGGTCCTGTAAAGCCTGGGCACACAAGGACTGCACAGATGGAAGGGATTATTACACGTGCCACAACTGTGACTCTGACTAGGTTTTCCGAGCCCTCCTACCCCTCTCTCTCTTGTTCTGACTCCATAGATAGTAAATAATATGGATATAGCATCCGGGCTGACCTCAGTTATTCACACGGCATCCAATAATCCTGGTTTGTGCGCGTCGCTATTTTGTGAGATTTTTACTCCGCCTCACGTCGGGGGGAGGGAGATAGCTGACGTATACCTCCGAGGCAAAGTGAGGGACAAGGGGTGGAGAGCTGTCACTCAAGAGATCGCGCCAATACATTTTAACTTCCAAAAGAATAAAAACTAGTGTAGTCCAAAAAAAATTCACCCCCCTCAGTGTTGTCATGGAGATATGACCTAAACCTACAGACTAGAATGTTGTTTTAATCCAGGCCTGAAATAGGTTTAATAATGCTGTGAAAACGGCATGTTTAACATTGGAGTCAATGAGAAATGGCTATCTTCTGCATCCAGCCCCCAGTGGCACTTCCGGGTTACTACAGTTGTGGTCACTTCCTTATTGGATGCTGGTAAAAATCGCTGAGGTTGGGGCTTGGTTGCAGTGCAAGTTTGATGTGCAGTGCCCTAAGGGGTTTGCTGTGGCTGTAGAGCCGCATTTGTGTGCCGTGCCCTTTTGCTGGGGGTTTGTGTGGGTGGCTAATGCCCTTAATGCCCAAGAAGTGTCACAGGAAAAGAGGGTCTAACCTAAAGGCTCATTCACATGTGTTCCCGTCCCGTTGTCTCCTAAATGATGTTAAATAAAGATAATTGATTGTGATTCTTCAGTGTCCTCCTCGTTTTGATTCCTTACATAATGGTTAAGGTGCTCTCTATCTCTTCTAACCCAGAGGCAAGGTTAATTAGGTGAGAACGGGGTAATTTGTCACACGGGTAGGTTGTCACAATCGTTATATCTCGGAACCAGAAGGCGCTGTCTGTTAAATGTTGGTATGTAAATATCCACAACTGGGATCAGAGGTCACCTACATAGTCTTCCTTGGAGTTAGACTGCTGAATTTGAGGTGAGAGGACTGTTAGTGTTTTTCATGTCAAATTGAAAATATTTAGCTCCTCAGTATTTTTCTTCTAGGCTTTTACACAATGGGTTTATAACAAAACACTTGTTACCCTAAAAAAGTGTGATGGGTAAGCTATAGTTTTTAGCAAGCTAATTAGTTGTCAGATGGTTGTTGGCCTTGATGCTAGCAATACATTCCAGTTGGGGTTGGTCGTCAAATTTTTTGGGGGTTGGTTGTCACATGTTATCCAAAGGGTGCAGCCAGGAAAGGAACCCAATAACAAAAGAACATGTTAAGCTGTATCCTCACTGACACCCCAGAGAAGGAGAGAATTTAGCAGGAAAGGCAGCTAGCATGCAAAAGAGAAAAAGGGCAACAAAATCAAATCGGCTCAGTGCATCCCAAACTAGACCAGTTGCCAAGGCTACTGCACCCCTGTGCACTCCACCCCAGCTGGGGAAGAATAAACAGAAGAGAAAGAGACATGAGGAGGAATCTTCATCAGATGAAGAGGATAGTTTGTGTTTGGTTTGTATGGAAACGTTCTCCAGCACTCGTTCAAGGGAGGAAAGGGAGAAGTGTTGTATGTGCAACCAGTGAGCACACAATCTCTGCTTAGTAAGAGTGAGCAGACAATACATTTGCCATCACTGTAACTCAGATAGTGAATGTGTGTATCCTAGTTGAGTAGGCTATTATTGTTAGACCTATTTGTTTTGTTCTTTATGTTGTTACATACAGTAGGTTGGTCTTAATATGGATTTCCTTTTTGTTAATTCCTTGCTCATTTTGTATTAAGATGCTCAAAGTTATGTAGGCCTATTTTTCAACTTGATAATTAAATTAAACTTTCAAATGTAGTTCTGCTTTCTTGCTTTCTTTTTAAGATTTTTCCCATAAAGATAACATTGTGACAAACAACCCCATAGTGTGTGACAACTGACCCCTTGATGGGGTTGGTTGTCACAATGTGTTAGAATGTCTTTGATGGTAAATTTCTTCTTTATTACAATAAGTTAGAAAAAGTGAGGGGTTCACATTTCAAACCAACACCTTAAGCTTAAATGTAATGTAGGAATGACTATTGACAGATGTTTAGGTGATGAGCAATTCTCACTAGAGTAAAAAGTGTGCCTACTTACCCCGGTCTCCCCTACACTATGGTTGTTATTTTTATTTTTTAATCAGAAGAAGCTGATTTCAGCCGCTGCCTAGTGTTTTTCAAATAGTGTAATTACAGCAGAGTAATGATACCACCTAGGGAATTTGAGAAAAGATCAGTATCAAATAATTGCGTGACAAGATAACATTACAGTATAATGTTAGATGTATCTCATTATAACAAGATAGAAACAATAAACGTTAGTTTTGTCAATGTGAAATTGTAAGGGAAAATCTCTGTGTTGTGGCCAATGCTTTTCCTGTCTCTATGTCAAATGTCAGTAGACGTATTATGAGACAATGGGCCCCTGGGCGCAGACTCTTAAAGGGCCCCCCACTCCTCCCTATTCAGTCAAGTACACTGTTTTTTTTCGCACAGATACATACAATTAATGGCAAAAACATAGTAAGGAAGTCAGTGTTTCCCACAGGATTTTAGGATACTGTGCCTTAGAGGCCCCTCATGAAGCCCCTTAGACAGAGCTAATAATGCTGTTGTTTTTAAATTGCTTTTGTATTTCTCCCCTACTAGTTGAGGGGCCCATGATGATTTATATCTTGTTACATTTTAATGAGTATCCTTACATGACATGAGTGACTGAGCTCTTTGACTATGCAACATGAAATGTTACTATCAGTATCTCTGGCTTAGGGCCCCCACGAGCCCTTGGGCCCCTGTGCCTGTGCCCGGTGTGCCCGTGCAGTAATCCACCCAGTGCCACCCATAGACTGTATGGTTCCACGCCACCCTATTCCACTGTGCCCCAGACAGAGCATTTTAATAACTTCAGTTATTTTTGGTGTAGATCATTTATAATTGGTTATCTCCATCATTATGCAGGTCATGTTAAACAGGTTTACAGGTCACGTTATTATCAGATTATTAACGGATTAATCCATAAATTCATGCTAGAGAGAGTGGGAGTTTAAGTGAGACAAAATGCAGAGGCAAGTGTGACTTGAATTAAAGGGTGAGATATTATGGACACAAAATAAGCCAATGTAATAAAGTGTGTTGCTGTCAAGCCATGATTTTCAAATAGTTGTTTTTCAAATCCTCAAAAATGCTTCAAAAAATGCATAACAAATAAAAAGAATGATAGAATCTTCAATTTGCATAATATCTTTGATCTCATTATAATGTTCCATAGTCAAACAGTGACATCACTTAGAATGTTTCCATGTATAGAGGGTAGAATTCATATCCAGTCAGACAAACACTGATCTAGTTGAGATAAACTACTCTATAGTTGTGTATATCTGATAGTCATGGCTAATCGTGGTACATCAAACGTCTTCCTGCAACTGTGGAAGGACAAGAACTTCAATGGTGACAGTTATGTAAGTAACCAACTCTATTTATTGATTCAGAGTAATTAGTCTCAATTGACTCATTTCATTTACAAATACAAATATATCTCATGTGTTTTTCCATAGCCATCTGGAAGCCACAGTAGAGAACATGTCTCCAGCACTCAGTCCAGGATCCTGGACATTGAGAGAGCTGAGAGAACTGAGAGGGCTGCACTGATTCAACGTGCAGAGAGGCTGTGTGCTTCAAAGGAAGCCCACAGCGACGCTGTTCTGGAGAGATTGGGATTCTCCATCCAGCATGACACCCTCCCCTCAGCTCGGCCCCCAGCTCCTCTCAGAAGGAGCCCTGAATCCTCTCTGCAAGGAGGCAGGATCAGGCCCATTTTAAAAGTGGAGGAGAGAAACAGTGTCCGGAAGGCCAAGACCGACCAGATATGGGATGAAGAGGACCCCTTCTTTGAGAAGAAAGTCCGCCTGGGGAGTCAGATGGCAATGCTTGCCTGTAAAATGGCTAAGCTGATGCCAAGCCCTGAACCACCCATCAGCCCTGTGGACAGTCTCAGCTCTGTGGACACACACACTCCCAGTGAGCTGAGGGCCATTTCACATCTTGGCAACTTCAGCCCTTCACCTCCTCCTACAGCTGCACCCAGGAGACCATCTCGTCTCCCTGTGTGGTCCAGGCAACTCGGTGGAGCAGGTATGTTCTTACTTTCATGTTTTGAGGACTTTCTTTATGGGAACTTTAATAGAAATATGTTAAAATGTTACAAACGTCTATTATTTATAATAAGTAATATTGACTGTTTTGCTGTTTATCTGAACAGGAAAGCAAGTGGCGGATGGATGCAAGCTCCAGTCAGCTCGAAAAGTGGATCAATTTAAGCCGGTCCACCTTGGTTCACATCAACCACCAGCAGCGCCCAGAAGAGTCCCTGCACTGACACCCATGGCTCCTACACCTCCATCAACAGCTGCCCCTCCCAAAACTAGGGGACCTCGCCGTGGGACAAACCTCCGTCCTTCACAGGCTGGGAAAAACCCCTGTCCTCCAAAGGCTGTGAAGCGAGCAGCTCCGGAAGACTTCCAGCCTTTGGACAACCCCTTTGCCAGTCTGTCCCTCTGCTTTGGCCAGTTACACTCAGAGGACTGGTAAGACACCAACACTTCAGATGTACATTAGGGACATATTCTAAATTGTATAGCTAGTAGGGCAACCACAGGCCTATGTTTCTAAAGCAGTGATTAACACAATTCTATAACTTTTGTCATTTTAACATAGGGAGAAGAAATTGGTTGGTTTTAAATCTGTTCGGGCTCTGGTACGACACCATCCACAACTGCTACTGACCAAACTGCACGAGTTCTGCCTCGTCCTGTCAGAAGAGGTATTGTGGAGATTTCCCTCTTGATTTAATCTGGCTTCGTGTCACATGTAGTTCTCATTTGCCTAATTTTGCATGGATATGTACACAGAAGCAGTGACTGATATTCTCATTCACTATCTAGGTGGCAAATCTGCGCTCTGTTGTGGCCTGCGCTGCAATGGACAGCATCGCAGACCTCCATGTTTACCTGGGAAGGGCCATGGACCCAGAGGCAGAGAGGACAGGCCGTGCCCTGCTGCTGAAGTTGGCACAGACAAGCAACGCCTTCATTCACCAGCAGGCCAACCTCGCCCTGGATGCTCTAGTGGAGGGCTGCAGCCCCAGCAGAACCTTGTGCACTCTACTCTACGCAGGGCTCAAGTAAGTGAAGACAGTTTATTCACAAATTAGTAGTTAGTGACGAAGCAGCAGCATTCAAAGTAAATTAAATCAAAAGTAGCCACAGGATTTGTCTGACATTGTCCTGACTTTGTCTTCCTTCAGCCACCCTTGTGTTCCAGTGAGAGCAAGCACAGCACAGCACCTCCAGAAGCTTGCGAGCATCGTTGGAGAGGACCAGATCCTGTCTGCAGGGAAGACCTTTGCAGAGCGCTTCCTTACTGCTGTCAGTAAGATGTCGGTAGATGCTGCTACCGAAGTCAGGTGGGTTATCAATTCTAGTTTGATCTTATGGTTTGTAAAGTCATATCTTAGAACAACTTTTTCAGTAAGTGCTCTAAAACTAAATTGCTGAATAATTCATTGTTATCTGCACAGGTTCTATGGACAGAAGATGCTCCAGGTACTTGCCCACCAGACCGAGTTTATTGCCCTGTGGAATAAGCTCATTCCAGTGAAAGACCGGCGCCCTTTGGATAAGATCTTGAGGAAGATGAGACAGTAGAGGTGCAGGTAGTGGAGCAACAAGAAGACATCCGGTCAACATCAAACTTGAGCTGTGTCTGAAATCGCGCACTCACGTAAGTGCACTTACATTGAGTGCACTTTATTATCCCTACAGTACACTTACTTTTAGACGCAGTGCTCTCATTTCTACAGTGCACTGTCCAAACTGCCGTCGCGCACCTACCGGAAATGACTTTGTATTTTGAAGGTTCTTCTTCGGTGGTATTTTTTTAAACGGTCGGATACAGTCTAAAACAGTGTAGTTGTACGGAAAAACTAAACAAATGTGTAATTTAACTTTTGTAGAGCGCGTCCGTCTCCACAGTTGCTTCAAGCTCCTCTATTTGGTGTGAATGCTGAAAGCATTCACAGCTTTAATATTCTGCGTATTTATTCTTATTATTATTATTTTTATTCCGCCACTTCTTTGTTGTTCAATAACTTCAACATACTTCAACCTTCATACAACTTCCACATATCAACATTTTCAGCTTTTCAAGGGCTTCTTGGGACCATTTCAACATTTTCAAAAAAATTCATAATTTCATATTTATTCAACGTTTTATGAAAAATATTCAGATCCCAGCCACTCATTCATACTTATTCTCACAAACTTCATATACACCTTCAATTGTTCAGCTATTTCAGGACATTAATCTGTATGATTCAGAATTTTTTGCTACACTGCAAAATTTCAAATAAATTCAACTTTTATGAATTTTAATATTTCATGCAGAATTATGATCGTTCCTACTCATTCATACTTCATCGTAGAAACTCCATTCAAAGTTCTTCCTGTTCGTCTTGCACAGCAGCAGACTTTCATAATTCAATATTTTTTCATAAAATGTATAACTTCAGAGATATTAAAGGTTTATTAAACATAAAAGTCTCTCCATGCAAATGAATGGGGAAGGATCCAAACTCGAAGAGTTTGGACATGACGCCAAACCTATCTGCTCATTCATACGTCATCCTAGAAACATGATTCTAACATATAAATATTCAGCTGACTTCCCTCTTTCATAGCTCATGAACAATTTTTTCAACAAATGTTTAGTTTTCTCATGAGACAGCCTTGTTTGAAGGCACGCAAACTCAAAATCAAACAGTGAGTGGATGGAGCTACACTCCATGATCGGATGTCAAATGAACTCCATTTTCAACTTGCTGGCCTAACCAAATTGTTTACAATACAGACCCAAATTTCACAGTGAATATTAATTGGAATCTTTTCATTCTCACGGTGCGATCATTTTTTCTGTCAGACAAACGGTTTGCGTGTGAGAGGCAGAAGTTCGGGCTTAGCGTTCATTTGAAAACGCCTCTCTGTTTCATCCCTGAGGGGGAGAGATCACTAACTGCATGCATAACAGCTGTTTGCAATTGAGACACTGATTAGCTGTCAATCACTATAGAGACCTCTGCACCTGTCTGTGACATCATTGGCTA